>NW_015176009.1:465068-491048 GCF_001447785.1 Gekko japonicus | reverse complement strand
CAGAGGCCTCCGGCCGCAGGGCCCGTTTTCCCTCCCACCCTCACCCACTCCAGGGCCGGCGACTGGAGGTCATAGGGTCTACCCTCCAAAACATCCATTTTCTCCAGGGGAACTGATCTCTGTCATCTGGAGATCAATTGTAACAGTGGGAGATCTCCAGGTCCCACCTGGAGATTGGCAACCCTAGGGGAAAGTCAGCTGCACAGCAGGGGGTTAAAGAGAATGGTTTGATGGCTGCTGGGCCAAGATTGGCATCAATAGTTCCCCAGGAGCCCCATCGTAAATGCACCAAACAATTCCTAAAGATTTTCCAGAACACTACTCTGTCGATAAATCGCAACAAGTTGAATTAGCACCAGAGCTTTAAGATCTCTCCAGCTGTCACCTGGAGACTGGCAACAGCTTGTCTGGAGTGTGGGCAGTATGGCATTGTATCTGTCTGAGGTCCCCCTCTTTCTCCTCCTCCTCAGACCCCACCTTCAGCAGGCTTCATCCCTAAAATATCCTGGAAGTTTCCAACCTGGAGTTGGCAACCCTATGTCCTTTCCTGGCAACCATCAGCCATCCTTTATCTGCCTGTCTGTCTTAAGTTTTACAACCCCCCCCCACAGCCTCTGCCTAGGGAAAGGGCAGCTGACATCATTCTCCTCTCCCCTATGAGGTATGTTATGCAACTGAAAATCCCAACTGCCTTGCGGGGGGGGGTGAGTTTGAGGTGTGGAATGGAGTGTACTCCAATCAGCTTCCATATGCAAATAACCTTGGAACGCTGGGCGGGACTGCACAAAGCAGCCAGTCAACCCAGCCAGTATCTTCTGAGTGGCAGTTTTTCCGTCCTAACACTAAAGGGGCCAAATTTAGAATGTTGCAAAATAGAACGTTGCTATTCAATTATTATAAGGGAGAGATATCACCACTGGTTTAATATGTATGGAGGATATTGTCTCTTCTATAATAATGTCTTACACCTGTTCTTCCATACCATTTTCTGGACGTGCTTTCCAGCTTCTTGCAGAAACACTGTCACACTGTTGATTTTGGAGGGTGTATGTAGTAGTCTATGTTTCATGATTTTATCATTAGCTTGGGGGGGTCTTCATATTTTATAGAGTTCCACCTTATGAAACAGAATTAATGTTTGATAGACCCTCAACATTAACATAGTTTCAGTTAGTTTTTAAAAAAATCTTGTACAAATGTATAATAGAGTGCACTGAGTATTCCTTCAGAAATTCTAGTTTGTGAAAATTCACATGGTGTTGACGGTTAAAATCACCAGACAGTGATGGAACATTAGGGCTGAGCTGAGGAGAGGAGTCTTTTTCTACTTAGATTAAAAATTGCTTCTGTTTTATCCCCTTATCCAACATATTTCCATGTCTTCAGTGTCACTATCACTAGTCAGCATTCACATTGCTCCCTAGTATGTACATATTACAGACACCCCAATCTGTGTACACAGCAACAAAGATAGAAGGAAAGTAGGATCTAACATGCTGGTCTGGTGTAGTGGTTAAGTGTGCGGACTCTAATCTGGGAGAACTGGGTTTGATTCCCCACTCCTCCACTTGCACCTGCTGGATGACTTTGGGCAAGCCATAGTTCTGGCACAGCTGTTCTTGAAAAAGAGCAGTTTCTGTCAGAGCTCTCTCAGCCCCACCTGCCTCACAGGGTGTCTGTTGTGGGGAGGAAAAGGGAAAGGCGTTTGTAAGCCGCTCCGAGACTCCTTTGGGTAGTGAAGGGCAGAGTATAAATCCAATCTCTTCTTCTCTTCTTCTTCTGATCAGGATTAAGAGTTCTATCCCTGTGTGGGTACATGCACAAGATCCATCCCCATAATTGCTAACTTTGTACTGAAAACAGTCTGTATACCCTGAAGGTGTTATGCAAACATTGGGATTGAACATGCCTGCTCCAGCTCTACATGAACAGCCCTGTACAGAGATAAACTGGATATACAGACTGCAGCCTACATATCTGGAGAATTAACAACCTCAAATGGCTTGCACTAAGGTGGTAATTAAATGCTTTGTCAGGCATCCTTACTCTATTAGTTCTACTGCTACATACTGAAGCTCTGAAAAGTAGCTTAAAATTTGATTTAGGTCCCTTTATGACGGTAACTATATGTCTGAAATGGCTGGTCCCCCATATCCAGGCAAAAGATCCAAATATTTGACTATTAACCTATTAACTGTTCATTTTTGTATATCACAGTTTAATATCATTCTGCATTCAAAGGATGAAGTTACCGCTTCTGATTTCTGCGTCAGTACACACGATGGCAAGTGGTTCCAGTTGCCAGGTGAATTTAATGATCATTACTGAAAGCTGTGTAGCTAAGAAGTCATCCAGCTCTTCCACTACACCTGCAGTTTGATTTTCTGCCATGAGGAGGTAAGTTCTTTTCTGCACATTGCATCATAGACTGTAATTCAACTTGGCAATGGGATGAAACAATTGATCAAATGTTTGACCAAAAAATATACACCACACACCTAGGGATCATTGCAGATCATAGAAAATCAGTCCTCATTTTCCATGGCTTGAGTAGCAGACTAATTTCTTCCATTTCCCACTCCCATTATCAGTTTTTCACATAGGTTTATAATTCACAACTGGTCTTTTTGTTCCTCAGATTTTGTCTAACAGTGCAATCCAGTGCAGAATTACTCCAGTGAAGTCTAAGTTCACTGATATAAATAAGCTTAAACTGGAGTAACTGTAAATAGGATGGCACTCCAAATAACTGTATTATTTATTTTAGGAGTTTCCACAAAGAGAGAATGCTTTAAAGTGTTAATGTTTGAATGAGCAGATCCTCAGTATATTTGTTAAATGCAGTATTTTCATGAGGGGACAATGTGTAAATATTATATTTTTAAAAATCTCTGAATCCAATAAACATCTACCAAATGACCAATTGGCTGAATGAGCAGATCATCCTTGACTGGATTACACTTTTTATACCAATTCATAGTCACCTATTTTACATATTTTCCCCTAGAGTAAGAATTTTTTAAAAGCCAAAAGACCCTGTTATATCCAGTGCTGAAAAGGAAACACAGAAATTTCCCTTTCAACACCTGTTTGTGATTCCAGGTACCCAGTGTACTCATAATATTAATGTCTAGCTGATTATCTTTCTGAATACCAAAAAGTATTAATAGTTGACTGCTCTTGTAATCTTTTATCCAAGAATCCAAATGTTCAGATTGTGTGTGTGTGTGTGAGAGAGAGAGAGGTGGGGGGGACAGGGACACAGAGAGGGACAGAGAGAGGTATGCTATGCCTACTACCATTTCTAGTGGAGGAATATTACTTTTTACACTAGATAGCCATGCAGAACTACCTTTTGTGGAGGAAATTGAAAAAATAAAAAATCCATTCCCATTAATGAGGAACTTTGGATATGTAGACAACAGCTACACATCCAGAAATCTTCCAGAACTATGGCTCTAATGTTAGGAGCTCTCATGGGGAAAAAAAGATGTGTTACACATGATTTCCTTTTGGACTATCAGGGCCAAGCTTCAGCTGAACCAACACACACACCCTGTTGTCTTCTTGTGCCTTTTTACATTTGGAAAGTCACTGATTCTTCTCATATCATTCTGCCTAGTTTACTTGAATTTGCTAGCAGCAATGTTTAACAGCTGGGTTCACACACAACACTAGTACTGATGCAATTGCCTTTTGGGCCACTATCAACCTTGTGCATCGTTACGCTCATGTAGAGATACCCCCTTTGGAGGAACTCGCTCACTCTTTCTTTCTTCCTTTACTCCCTACTGTTAAATGTATTCCTTTGACTCACCACATGGCACTGAGTTTTAAGGCTCTGGACTAAAATTACTTACTGAGGAGCAAGGTTAAGTTTAAAAATAAAGTAAAATAAATTGTATTGAGGGTCAGGAAAACGTCCTTTGGAACTGTAATCTTTCCTTTTTTCTTTCTCTGATCTTTGTTTTTAAGTGAGTGACTGTTTTAATTAAGTGGAAAAGAATGATTTAACATATTTTATTACTCAGATTTCTCATACACTTTGAACATTATTGTGTGTGTGTATCAATAATAACAACAAAACATATCTTTATGTGCATTATCATGCATACCTGTCATGCATGCATGACATACAGGCACTCAGATTGCTAAACAAATATATGATTTGATTTGATTTATTAAATTTCTACCCCGCCCTCCCAGCCAAGGCGGGCTCAGGGCGGCTTACATATATATTGTCCATTTTGGAAATAAAAGTAAATTAATTACCAACCTAAGGGAGAACAAATCAAAGCACACTACTTCAAAACGCTTAAAAAAAATTATACCCTGTATGTTTGTGTGTAAAATGTCATCAAGCTTTTGGTGCTTGGGAGGGGTCAATAGTGTGAGGGCTCCTAGAGTCCTGGCCCGACTGCTGGACCTCCTGATATCACCTGGTATCTTTTGGCCACTGTGTGACAGAGTGTTGGACTGGATGGGCCGTTGGCCTGATCCAGCATTGGCTTCTCTAATGTTCTTATGATCTTAAGTTACAGATGACATATGGCAACACCATAGGGTTTTCAAAGCAAGAGACATTCAGAGGTGGTCTTATTGCTGCCTCTGCATTGTGGCCCTGGACTTACTTGGTGATCTCCCATGTACTAACCAGAGCTGACCTGGCTTAGCTTCTGATATCTGATAAGATCAGGCTATCCTGGTTGACCCAGCTCAGGGCACTTCTACTCAAGGTGTCTTCTTTTCAGACTTTGAGAAAAAAGGGGGATTGCTAGGAGGTCAGGATCAATTTTCGAACATGTTGCTTGCAAGGCTTGGATCATCGTAAACTCCACTAAATTCAGCTGGCTTAAGTATGTCTCTATGTTGAACATATGCAACTAGTCAATTGCAGTAGTAGCCCTAGACCACATGTTGTTGCCACTGCCCCCTCCTCCTCTTTCATTGTTTCTATGCAGAAACATAGATATGAACGACAATATGTCAGCCTCCCCTACAGCCCAGAACCCCACTTTCACAGGTAAACCATGTTTATAAAGCCACAGCATAGTTTATCTGTGTGTGTGTGGGTGGACCTTTAAAGAGATAAAGTATGGGAGGAAATGTAGGGCTTAGTTCTGCTATTTTGATGGTGGAAATTAGCTACTGTCCCCTCCCTTCTTCATTGTGATCTCAGGTGGAGCCTTCACATAGACACTCTGACTACAGCCAACCCACTATTCTTTCTTTGATTTAGATCAAAGAAGGCTTTTTCTTGAATGAGAACAACAATGTGTAAATGTTCCCATTTAAACTGGGAGCTTCCAGTGTTCCATGTTGCTTGTGGAATCAGCCATTTTCTCAAATTCATAGCTGAAGTTAATATACTCTTTTCTCTGTGTTCAGATGTGACTGCAAGTAACTATAAACATCAATCCAGTACAAGACTGCATACAGGATAGGACTTACACTGGAAGGAAAATGCCCTCACAATGTGTTTGTGAATTATATAGTCAAAACAGCAAGTACAGAGTTATTCCTGGAAGACTTAAAAAGCTAATAGATAATTTAAAATGTTATCGGGATATAAGATTAACAATGATAAATCAACATATTAATATTCAGTTTAGATGAAAAAGAATGAAGCTGCAAAAGATAACAAAATTTTGTTGGATAAACAAGTGATACTCTTTTTAAAAAAATATGTCCTTGATTTATTTAGAAATATGAAAAAAAGCTTTTTTTAACCAAATAAAAAGATTTATGTAACTGAACAAACCTTAAATTCAACTTCAGACAAATTCATCTGACTACAGAAATGAATATACTGCCCTAGATAAACTTTGATTTCAAAAACATATACATAGTCATGAATAAAACTGAAATAGAATTGAATAGCAAATTATGTTATGAAACTTTTTATGAATGAAAACAAATGTCTCTCTATTAATGTATAAATGCAGTATTGTGAAGTCCACAAAACAGGAAGCTTGAAGGGCACATTAGTACTAGTAGCAAGTGCCAGTAACATCAGAGAGAAGAAAGCAAGGCGGAGCAAGGCAGGGCAAAAGAATGCAGTCTAAGTAAGTGCATGTGCTAGGGAACAGTCCATAAAATATAGCAGTTGAGCTTCATTTCTTCCCTTACAGAAGAAAGTTCAGGCAGAGTAATTAAAGCATGTTAAGGTGTTGAGGTTCAGATGGTTCCATAGAGTCACTTGACTCATAGCCTCAAGAGGGTTTCTTGCTAGTCCATAATTCCTTTCTCTGATCAGCTGTCTAAACTGTGAGTAGGAAGCAAGTGCCTGGTCTCCAAGAAATGATTTATACCCTGCCCTTCACTACCCAGAGGAGTCTCAGAGCGGCTTACAAATCTCCTTTCCCTTCACCTCCCCACAACGGAAACCCTTTGAGGTAGGTGAGGCTGAGAGAACTCTTTTGAGAACTGCTTGTGAGAGAACAGCTCTGAAACAACTTGTAACTGACCCAGGGTCACACCAGCAGCTGCATGTGGAGGAGTGAGGAATCAAAGTTGGTTCTCCTAGATTAGAGTCTGCACTCCTAACCACTACAGCAAACCGGTTCACAGCCTCCAAACTTCATGAAGAAAACTTAGTAATAAAGTAAGGGGTGTTGAATCTCTTAGGCTGCGGTCACATGCACCAGTTGAAGTGGAGGGAAACTGAGGCTATTTCCTCCGAAGGAATTTGACACACAGTTGCGAGATCACACCTCCTTTTTTAGCTGTGGGTGCAGCCCATCACTGTGTGATCAGATGCAACTGCAGATGAGTCTCTTTTTTTGTCCATTTGTTTCTCATGTGCATAAACAAGGAATCACACCTCCACACTGAGGGCCCCCTACGGAGTATGCATACTATGGAGTATGTATAATGCAAAGAGTATGTATACTGCAAAAAGGGGGGGGCAGCACTGAAACGGGATGGCATGATCAGACCATCCCAATGATATGAGACCATGCTCGTGTGATCAGACAGGGGAAAGTCCATCCATGGAGCGTTGGAACCCATTAGAGCTGGGTTTTCGCCAGTGTCTTTTAACTCCACATCTGCAGTGGAGCAGCATGGGTTGCTGACGACTGTGAGATGCTTCCCAGATGTTTCTGTCTGATCATTCTCTTTAGATCTCTCAGGCATTCACACCGATGTCGGATCTAAAGGTGTGTGTGATCGCAGCCTTAGATAGTTAAAAGCAATACCAATTTTATTAATGAATAAGAATTTTTTTAAATTGCAATTGCAAACCCTATGTGGCACAGATAGGAAAATTATCCCCTATAATTATTGGTGTTATTTGCACCATGAAGTGTTCCCACTTGTTTCTGTAAAACACCAGAAACTTTTCTATTCTTGTGCATACACACGCACATGTACAAGGCTTAACTAGTACTTATAATGTGACTCACCTAACCAGCCTTTATACTCTTGGCCTCTTTCTTACCAGCATATGTCAGTTCTGAGAAAAGGGATGTCTCTTCTTGTGTTCATTCAAACTGTAGCAAGAGAAAACCAGATCTTACAGTCCTAAATCTTTCTTTAATATTGACTTCGAAGAATGGGCAATTCCTTTTGTAGATGAAAAAGGATCTCCATTTGATAGAATATAAATCTCTCTAGGAAAGATGGAAAAGAGTCAAGGTAAAAGCATTTTATTTTTCAGTATTGGGCTGCCTTTTATAGGGCTAAGTAAAACCCGTATAAAGATGTTTTCAGCATTGTATACTGTCGCATCTCTCTGAAGAGGATTGTAGTGCTGAAAAAGTACCCTATATAATCAAAGGCTGTAAAGCCAGTGGACTTAAAATGACCTTTGGAATTTTCATTCCTTCTTTTCTTGTTTTATCTTGTTCTTTTTTGTCCTTTAGTGTGATTACACTGAGCATACTGTAGAATAGCACTGATTTCCTCCTGTCCCCACACAGGCCACAATCTTGACACACACTGCTAGTGTGGAAATTGTGCCATGAATGCACACATAGAAGGGGGAATTGTGGAAAGATGACTGTCAGCTTGTAGCATCCAGTCTAAATCTCTCTCTCTCTCTCCCTGTGTGTGTGTGTGTGTTCTGCTGTAGGTGTTTAAAGTGTGTGTGGGGCCACAGGCAGGAGCCCTTGAATGCAAGCCAAATAACAAGAGCTAATAGGTCTTGGTCTTTGGCTCACATCCTTTGGCCTTAGCAGACAGTGGGATATGTTGTGTACTGTAATGTTTTTACATTATGTTTTGTTGAAATTTGTATGAATTGTATTTCATAAGCCACCTTGGGCCCACTTCACCTTAGGGAAAAAGTGAAAATATGCTTAATAAATAAATACTCTAGCCCAGTACCTATGAAGTGGATTTTTTAAAAAAAAATGAAGAAAGGGGAAGCAGTCTACAACATAGTTCCTTCTGCATCATGCAGATCTAGTGTTTTTAGTAGTTAGAGCATTGTAGTGAGAAACTTAGATTCAAATCCCCAGTCAGCTACGAAGCTCACTAGGTGACTTTGAGCACGTTACACTTCTATCAGCCTAACCTATGTCACAGGGTTGTTGTGAAGGTAAAATGAGGAAACGGATGCACCCCTGAGCTCCTCAGAGGAACGAAGCTCCCGGCGACCCGGCAACGCTGCTGGTCGCCGGGGGCTGCTTTGCCACCCTGAGGAAGACGGGCATCAACAGCCACGATGCCTTGCGTCGTGATGTGGGCAGGGGGTGGAGCTGACTTAGATAACTGCCAGGCTCCGCTCCCGCCAGATGACAGTTGCTCCAACGTGCTCTTTGGTACAGAGCATGCGGAGTAGAGCTCCTTCGGCTGGCCTGCTCATTGCCCCGTCCTGCGGCCCGATTGCTGGCTCATGCAGGAGGAGGCGGTTGGAGTCCCGCCGTTGGGGAGGAGCGTTAGCAGTGGCCACGGCTGTGGTGGCGCTGTGCTGGGCCATGTGAGTGATTGGAGCGCTGGGGGCAGCCTAGTCCTCGGGGCCATGTCGGCAGCCTTCCTCTCAGTGGCAGCTGCATCGGAGACGGAAGCAGGGCTCCAGTTGAGGACGCGTTGTTGTCAGGAGGCCTCCTTTGTGTCCTGGGGTGTCCGCACCATCAGCGTCGGTCCGAGTCGGGGCACGTGAGATGGCAGCCATTTTAGAACCTGTTCCAGTGGCCAATTTAAGGCTGTATCTGTGGGAGATGTTTGCTGGTAGTGCTATAGGTGGCCCAATCAGAGAAGAGTGGCCTAGGCTGCAGTGGGTGGGAGAGAACTCAGGCAACACAGCCAGTGGATAGAGACACCTTGTGATTGACACATCACAGAGCCAACTGATTTTGGAGTGCATAGAACATTGTGGGACCACTACTCAATTATATATAAGGAGAGATGACGCTTTACATGGTATTTTGCTATGTGGCCTTCTTTCCATGTGGGCTTTTTTCCATGTGGGCTTATTTCCATGTGGGCATTTTTCTGTGTGGGCTTTTTTCCTGTGAACATTTATGACTGGGTTTTTTCCTGTGGGTTTTTTCTTGTGGGTTTTTTTTTGTTTTTGGTCACCACTGAAACAGATGTCAGTGTTGTTCTCATACTTTTAAAAACTAAATTATGCTGATTCTAGTGCATGTGTCAGTTTTTTAATGAAAAATATTTCATCTGTCAGCCATAGGTGGTGCTCACTAGACAAAAACTCATTGTCCCACACACACTCTCTTTCACTGTGACTCCTAACAGACATATATCCCTGCTCATTTTCTGGATGAAACACAGCCAATGGGAGAGCTGGAAAAGGTCAATGCATCAAGAGAATTATACTAGGAATATACTAGGAATAAGGCCCGTTGTGGAAATAAATACAATGAGATCTAGAAAGAGGCTCTGGGAGAGTGCTCTGGCTTTGGGCAAACAGTGTCAATTTGCTGTGGTGACCTCGGCAGGGTATAATGACAGAGTCCACTGTTTTCTCCAGAGGAACTGATCTTTGCTACCTGAAGAGCAGTTGTAATTTTGAGTGATCTCTAGCCCTCACCTGGAGATTGTGTGGGCTTTTTTCTGTGTGGGCTTTTATGTGTATGGGCTTTTTTCCCATGTGGATTTATTTCCATGTGGGCATTTTTCCGTGTGGCTTTTTTTTCCTGTGAGCATTTATTACCGTGAGGTTTTTTCTGTGTGCTTTTTTCATAGAACTGTTCCAGCTTAGGCAATAGGAAGTGAACATGCAACTCCTAGTCTTCTCTAAATATTCAGTGGACTCCAGGGTGCATTCACATGACCCACTTCCCCACACTTTCATCATATTATTCTCCCCATTCTTTCTTTCCTCAACACCACATCAATAATATTTATAAACAGTGAGTCTTAGATAGAGTACGATGACAGAATTCCATATAATTCAGAATTAATTGACGAGAACCAGGATTGTCAGAGATGAAATGTGTAAAAGTTATATGATATAGTTGAAGTGTTCAGTATGAGAGATTAACTTTACTGACTTGCTATTTCTTGTTGCTTAACCTGTCAAGAAAATAAGAACTTCCAGTACTTTTGACAAATGATTTGAAAGCTGGGCTTTCTGAACAGCTCTTCAGCATCCTCCATTGAAATGTTGGTATTTGCTCCTGTGAGAAATACCCCAGTGTTGATTCAAAGGAGGTAATCCTTAAACTGATAAAGTTAAAAGTCTTTTAAGAGAGATTTTTCCTTCTGCAGAATTTCACTGTCATACACACACACACACCCAAAAAAACCCCACCCTTCTGGCAATCACTGTTTTCCACAAAAGACCAAAATGTGGAAGAAAAATTTCCATCTGGGGTTCATGTGGTCAAATATGAGGGAATAAATGTGAATGGCTTCTAATCAGCATATACCCAGTGATAATTTTGTTAGATTAGCAGCATATACTGTACTTTGTTTGTTTGTTTGTTTTAGGATTAAGAAGTTTTGTGACTCTATCTGGAATCATGGTGATTCAGTTATTTGGAAGAAATGTCGTTTGGATTCTCTGAAATAAATTGGAATATGCATGGTGTTCATAGTAAAGAACAACTACAGGGCCAGGGCTTTCTCAGTGGTGGCTCCTCTCTGGTGGAATGAGCTCCCAGAAGAGATCAGGGTCCTGTGGGACCTCATGTAGTTCCACAGGGCCTACAAGACAGAGCTCTTCCACCAGGCCTTCAACTAGGAGCTGCCCCAAAAGCTGGAATGGCAGAGAACCCTGTCCCCTGGAGTCATCAGAAACAGCCTGTGCCAGCTGCACAAAAGTTAGATCTATGGGTTGACTGCTAGGATAGATCACTGAAGGTTGGCCACCATCATCTAATAATCTAATAATATTAATTTACTAGTATTATTTAATGCCTAGCACCTTTTAATGTTGGAGTGTTTTATATGGTTTTAGAATTATTTAAATTGCTTATCTGTGTGTTTTTATTCTTTATGTAAGACGCCCTGAGCTGACTTTGGCTAGGAGGGCAGGGTATAAATCTGATAAATAAATAAATAATTCTAGTATGCGATGCTCAAAGAGAGAAATCAGCATTCCTTTTGAAAGTGAAACACATTTTTTCCTCTGCTCCATTGAATTCCCCTTGATTTTAGACAAATAACTCTCAACTTTATTTATTTTTAATGTAAGCATCGTTGGCCACTTTTCTCCCTAGAGGGACTTACAGCAGATTACAGAAAAGGGAATGTTCCTAATTAGAAAGACAAACAAATAAATCTGGGATGGTCTGTATCCACTGAATGACTATCACAGGTACCAGACCAAGAGCCAAAGGGGCCTTTCTTCCTTTGGTTCTCACCCAGCTAAATGCCCATAGAAAGAAGAGGGGGAAAGGCAGCCTAGATCGGGGATTTATTTATATATTAATTAAATTTCTACCCCGCCCTCCCAGCCAAGGCCGGCTCAGGGCAGCTTACACAAAAATCAGCACATAGTTGACAATAAAACGTACAATATAAATTAAGTAAAAACAATTATAAAATCATATAGTAAAGTGCTCACAGTTGGTTCCCAGCATTTTAAAGCTTGTGAGCACCTTCATAATTCTGGCACTGGGTAGTGGGCATAATTGCAAAATGGCTGCTGCAGGATGTTGAGGCAACCACAAAATGTCAGGGAGTGGATGTATGTATAACTCTAAGTAACTCTTTAGCATTTCAGGCAGAAGCTCTTCTAAAATTAACATATATTTTAAAAAAGATTTTCTTGCATATACACACAGTAACAGTGAAGATCTTTATGCTGTGTTGGCAGCTGTTGATACAGCAACTTTTAAAAGCACTGCACTCAGATCAATAAGATGAGTCCACAAGTAAAGAGTTGCATGTGCAACGTTTGCAGGGGTTAAAAGCCCTCTGGCACCACACCCTGCTGAGTACACCAGGGCAGGGCAAACACCCTTCTCTGGCTAATGAGAAGAAAGGGAAGTTCCATAGCAAACAGCTATGGTATAGTGGTTAAGCGTGTGGACTCTAATCTGGTAGAACGTGGTTTGATTCCCCACTCCTCCACTTGCACCTGCTGGATGACCTTGGGTAAGCCATAGTTCTGGCACAGCTGTTCTTGAAAAAGAGCAGTTTCTGTCAGAGCTCTCCCAGCCCCACCTACCTCACAGGGTGTCTGTTGTGGGGAGGGGAAGGGAAAGGAGTTTGTAAGCCGCTCTGAGACTCCTTCGGGTAGTGAAGGGCGGGATATAAATCCAATCTCTTCTCTTCTTCTATTCTCAACCTTGGCCTGGATGTTAAAGTTCTCTTCCATACTGGCAGTATAATTCCCATTATCATTCTGATGTTTGCAGCCCATTTTGAAATGCCTAGTTTTATTTTCTGATGAGTTATATTTTCTGATGAGTTTGGAGAGGGTCTGTGGCTCAGTGGAAAGCCTCTACTTTGCATGCAGAAGGTCCCATGTTCAAACCCCAGCAGCTCCAAGTAAAAGGTCCTTGTAGAAGGTGATATGAATGAACTCTGCCTGAGGCCCCAGAAAGCCACTGCTGGTCTGAGTCAAATGAAATTGATTTGATGGACCAATGGTCTGATTCAGTATAAGGCAGCTTCATGTGCATGCCTGTCACAGACACTTGATAGGCAAGCATACAGACAGACATACCCTTCTGTTATTATTATAGAATGTGAAGAAAGGGAGATATAACATTATGTATTATGCCCAGAATTCTTGGAAAGAACGGTTAATTACAAATGTGTACAAATGTCACCACACCTTAAAAAGGATATTATAGCTTTAGAAAAAGTGCAGAAAAGGGCAACTCGAATGATAAAAGGGTTGGAACACTTTCCCTATGAGGAAAGGTTAAAGCGCTTAGGGCTCTTTAGCTTGGAGAAACGACAACTGAGGGGAGACATGATTGAGGTTTATAAGATTATGCATGGGATAGAGCGGGTAGAGAAAGAAGTACTTTTCTCCCTTTCTCACAATACAAGAACTCATGGGCACTCAATGAAATTGCTAAGCGGTCGGGTTAGAATGGATAAAAGGAAGTACTTCTTCAGGATAAAGTGATTGACACATGGAATTCACTGGCACAGGAGGTGGTGGCGGCTACAAGCATGGACGGCTTCAAAAGGGAATTAGATAAGCATATGGAGCAGAGGTCCATCAGTGGCTATTAGCCACAAGGTATAGATCGGGGCTCTGGGGCAAGTGATGCTCTGTCTTCTTGGTGCTTGGGGGGGGGTCAACAGTGGGAGGGCTTCTAATGTCCTGGCCCCACTGGTGGACCTCCTAATGGCACTGGTATTTCTGGCCACTGTGTGACACAGAGTGTTGGACTGGATGGGCCATTGGCCTGATCCAACATTGGTGTTTCTTATGTTCTTATGTTCTTATGTGATAGATAAATAAAATACTATTGATCATAACATCTCCAGATTAAAACTCTCAGCAGTTGGCTATAACAGTTTCATGATTCTTTTATAGCTCTTGATTAATAAATGATTAAATAAATAATGTATTTATTTATGTATTAGGCTTATACCCCACCTTATCCCAAAATGGGCTCAGGGCAGCTCACAGCAACTAGAATATAAATAAAATAGCAATAGCATACATAAAACCAAGTTAAATAAATAAAATGTACGTTACACAATGGTTGGTTCAAGATTACCAAGCAAGATAATGACAATGCTCACAATCCAATCCAAGAGTTTGGCATTCTAATCTTCCTCTCAGGCCAACAGACCATCAGCAAAGTGAAATACAAAACAGAAAGCAAAGCCTATTATTGCCCATTGTGTGTACATTGTACTGAGAATGGCATTTTAAAGGGCAGACATGTCAAGCTTCATGGCCTTTTCTGATGCCTAAAATGTTTTCTTTGTTCTCACCTATTTGGCACTTGAGTCTCTTGATGAGAAATTGTAACAAGACCAGAAAATAGCAGCATGTAACTCCATTCCTGTCACAAAGGGTTGTAACAGGAACAGGCAAGTGGCATAATCCAAATCAGTTTCTCATGTATCCTCTAAAACATGTAATTTTGTACTACCTGCTCCAAAGACACTGTCCACACTGGTTACCTTATCCCTGAACTGGGAACAGACTGAATGACATCTAATTTCCCGGCAGGTCCTAAAGTCCCTTAAGGGGGGGGGGAATCCAATTGTTTTCAAGTTCATACTGGTGGGCAGTTATGAAACCAAATGTTTCATTTTCTTTCAAAATATTTTTCTGAGCTTATTCATGACTTTTAATATTTCTATAGTGAAATCAAGGGAAATGGATATGGCCCTTATTAAGGGAAATAGAAGTACTCTCTAACTGTTTGGATCCCTGTTCAGTTAATAATTTGTCGCCTTAGGGTCCCTTTATGTTTTAAGTTGTGGCTAAAGTGGAAGATTGCAGCAGTGTCTGCTGCCGAGTGTCACAAAATAAGAAGTGAATCTTGAGATCTTATCAAGAGCCTTAGAAGGCATTGTCAGAGGCATCAAGGCTAGAGATGTTTGAGCACCTGCCAGTTTGGCTGACATCTGATTTATCTGAAGAAGTATGCATGCACACAAAACCTTATACCCAGGGGTCATTTCATAGAAAAAGAGCTGCAGGAGCTCATTAGCATAACTTATTAGCATATGCCACACCCGCTGACATCACCGGAAGTGTGCACCAGCCCCTCTGACAGGCAGAAGCACCTGGGATCCATTCTTTCCTTCCTCTCCCTCCCCTTCGCCTCCAAGTCGGGCGAAGGAAAAGGGGAGGGGGAGGACCTCAGGCGCTTCTGCCTGACAGAGGTGCTGGCATGCCCACAGCCAGCCTGGGTGAATTATAGAATCATAGACTCATAGAGTGGGAAGGGACCTCCAGGGTCATCTAGTCCAACCCCCTGCACAATGCAGGAAATTCACCAATACCCCCCACACCCCAGTGACTCCTGTTCCACGCCCAGAATATGGTTAAAAAAAACCTCCAGGATCACTGGGGGCCAAGCTGGCCTGGATAAAAATTGCTTCCTGGCCCTTTCCCTTCCCCTCCCCACAACAGACACCCTGTGAGGTGGGTGGGGCTGAGAGAATTCTGACAGAAACTGCTCTTTTTCAAGAACGGCTGTGCCAGAGCTTGTGACTGACCCAAGGTCACATCAGCAGGTGCAAGTGGAGGAGTGGGGAACCAAACCCGGTTCTCCCAGATTAGACTCCGCACACTTAACCACTACACCAAACCACGACACAACCACGATCAAGACTCCTAAGTGGACCAACAGACAGGCATACACTCGTTTGAGAAACTGAGTATTACATTACAACACCTCTGGAACATTACAGATCAGTAGAGGCAGCACTGCACAGTGGTCAGAGTTGCAGATTGATGTGGGGAGACCCAGGTTTGTATTCTCACTCTGCTGGCTGAGTGACCCCGGGCCAAATCTCCCCTTCTCTACCTAACCTACCCCACAGGGTTGTTGTGAGGATGAAATGGAGACTCATGGGCAGGATCCCCGGCTTCCCTGGCAGGAACACTATGTTAAGAAATCTCTCACAATTATGCAGCCATAGCAGGCAGGAGGGAAGGAGGCAAATACCTCCAGCGCTAGACACATGTAGAGAAAGAGTCAAACTTTGGGGACTCACCCATGCACCAGAGGGCCAAGGCAGCAGGAGGCAAGAAGCCTAGGTGAGCTGGGCTCCTCCATGGCTGGCAGAAGATGAGGTGCAGAGGCGAGATGTGGGCAAGCAGAAGAGGCACTCAGTCAGCCACACAAGCTGTGTGCAAAGAAACTCCCACCGCCCCAAGCTTCAGGGCTGCCTCGGTAAAGGAGTGCGGAGGCCAGACTCGCAAATGAGAAAAAGCAAGCTCAGGGTTCGTGGGTCGCATTTTGGGCTGTGGAAGAGGAACCGGCTCCATTCCTGGAGTTCTCTCGAGTTCCTGTGCTTTTGGTTTTCCTTTTTGCGAATCTGCCTCCCAAGACTGCTCCAGGTTCTCCGACCTGAGGGCTGCTGGGGGCGGGGCTCGAGTGCTCATTACTTGTGGAGCTGAGGCTCAATGTCTCCAGCTCCTCCGCCACCTTCCCTTCCCTTGGTTTGCTCGAGGAGCCTGAGCAAGCCGGCTGCTGGAGGGAAGGAGAGGCGGTTTAAACCACCTTCCCTTCCTTTGGCTTGCTTAGGATCCCCGCGGATGCAGAGAGCCCGAGCAAGCCGGCTGCTGGAGGGATGTGCTTTTGATTCATCTGAACCGAATGCACTCCCAAAAATGGCCCATTCGGGCCCCTTTCAGGGTGCTGCGGGTGGAATAAGATTCTCTGATCTGATTTGGCTTCCTGCAGTTCAGCCCCATTATATCCTATGGGCCATATTCTTGGAGATGGAGGGGACAGGGTTTGAGGGAGAGGCTCCAAAATCGCAGAGTAGCTGCTAGAGCCTCTCCCCAAGATACCCACCATGTTTCAGAAACATTGAACCAGGGGGTCCAATTCTACAAGCCATCAAACAGGTTGCCCCAATCCCCTCCATCGTTCTCTATGTTGGGGGAAAAGTTACAACGCCACTCGGACATCACACGCGAGAGGTGGAATTTGCCACTACGAGTCCAAGGTCACCACCCCAGGGCTCAGAGAGGCAGAAGAATGTTTTCCCCCCACGGGCATCGCAGCTGCCGCTGAGAACAGTGACAGCGGCCATAACTTTAAAAAGAGCCCCTAAGAAGAGCTGGGGGAGCCAGAATGACCTCTTGCACAAGAGGTGGAATTTGCCCCTATGAGTCCAAGGCCACCACCCCGGGGCTCAGGGAGGCGGGGGAACATTTCACCCCCCCATGGTTGCCCAACTGATGGCTCGTGGGAGCAGGGGGCGGGGCTTATTTGCCCACCCCCTGGGCTCCTGACTGGCGGAGCGGTGCTCCGGTGCGCTCCGGCAGGAACCGAGGCCTGCTTATACCCAGAATAAAACTTTTCTGGTCTTAAAGGTTTCACTGGCCACAAACGTTGATCTGGTTTGCCAGTTTAACTAGTTTAATCTACTTTAAATCTTATAAATCAGTCATAAATAAATGATGTTTGAACCAGCAGCATCTCTGCACATGCAGTTTCTCAAAGAATAAAATTAAAATTAAAACCCGTTCAACAGACATTTGATTCATTCACTGCTGAACTGAGTAGCCATGGTGATCAGCACACATCTGATCAATACAGTCAACCATGGTAAGCTCAGCTGTTGAAAAGTCACCACAAAATTTGCAGCATCCCTAATTAGGGCTGCTGCCTCAACACCATGCAGGTCCTTGGCACCCCGCCTGGGCAGGCAATGCCACCTTAGTAGCGATCTATGGCAATTGAAAGAATTTTGATAAGACTATCATAACTTCGTAGGTACAGTTTTGCACATCTTTACATAGGGTCAGTTTATGCTTCTCCAATTCTTTGTACAGCCACAAATTGACTTTCTGGATTATAACCTATGTCTGCAGATCATCAGAAAACAACAGCAAACAGTTTAATGCATTAAGATGTATCAAATTCATTGGCTATTAATGCAGAATTAAGAAAAGAGCTGGAACCCATTAACTTAAAACACACCAACACACACACACTCCACTTTACATTGGATGCATTTAGGAATAGCATAAAATAAATAACAGTAGGTTCTAGTTGGTAACTGTGCTAAACATGTTGCCTCAAGCTGGTTGAAGGGAGGTGGGATATATATGCAATAAATAATAACAGTGGTACCAACTGTATTTAAAATAGATACATACAGCAGTTCCAAAAGTGAGAAACATTTCTTTATATCCATCCATCCATCCATTTCTCCTACCACTAGAAGTGGCTGCACATCAGAATTGCGGTGGAAAATCCAGTAGATATTCCTTTTTAAAACGAGCCTGATGTACAAACTTTCCCAGTATGTGCTTATAAAGGGGGAATAAAAGACGTTTTGTTAATGGGGGGTTGAATTATGTATACTTTTTTTCAACCATACCCCTTTATTTTTCATGCTTTGTTCAATCTTCCTCCCAAGAAAGGAGTATCAATTCAAACTTGAAGGATTACATTGCTCATGGCTTGTCACAATGTACGTAATGAGCACATTGACATGAAGTACCTAGTAAATGTTTAACTCTATAGGGATGAGAAATAAAGTACCAGATTTGGGTTCAGAGATTTTAAGTTAATCACAACCACCAAGCTGGATACTAATATTCATTACAAGAATTAAGTAATTTATGTCATGCAGGTTGAGAACAGTTTGAAATCTGTTTATGAGCAGTGATGGTCATTTCTTTTTCTTTGGCAAGCTCAAAATACAACAGTGATGTTCTTGTGTGGTTACAGTACATATTTAGCAACTGTTCAGGGGGCCTCTGTCTACTATAGTGAGCAAGGGAATAGCCCCCAAATAGGCGGAGCTGGTAACATAATCATTCCATCCAGTTCAAACACACAGTCTTAAGAGTAAACCAATAAACATTTCTGAAATGTCATAACTACACCACATCATGATAATGGGCTTGAAGCCTAGGCTGGGTTTCAACATTTCTGGGGTCTTGAAGGGTTTTTTTGCAAGCCGAGTGTACAGCCCATGACCACTGCACTCCCTCCCTCATGCTAGATTTAAAGGGCCCTCCAGCTAGTCGAAGGGCCATGTGGTCCCTGCCCTTTAAATCTGGCAGGAAGGGAGGGAGAAAGGTGGCCAGGTGGGTGGTTGCTCTTGAGGTCAGGGCTTGGGGCATTCCCCCCCCCCAGAATGCCTTCCAAATCCCCCCGCCAGAGCAACGAGGGGACCTGGCAAGCCTATCTACATGTCACCTGATCCCTACTGAGCTAAAAAGCCCTCTAAATCTTGGGCCATCTGCAGGGGCTCCTGCTTACAAGCTGCCTTAATGGGATAGAGGCAAAGGCACCCGGACCTTGCTGCTGCCAGACTCCAACTTAAAAACAGCCAGAGATGCCGTCTCTGACCATTGCTAAGCAACCACAAAAGACTCGCTTATTATCTGTAAAAGGCAGGGAAAAGAGGAGGGCCATTTCCAGGATTGTTGTGGACTTTGAAGGCTCATCAGGACCAGGTCTTGCACCAGGAACTACTGGCCAGCTTGCTATTATGTGAGTTCCATGACTCACCCAGGCCCACCTGTTTTCTACAGTTGATCAGCAGCCACCAAAAGAAAGCCAGTGTGGTTTCGCAGCTGGAACACTCAAATCCCACTATACCATGGAAACTCACTGGATGGCCTTTGGCCATGTACACATTCTCAGACTAATTCATATCACAGGCGGGGGCTATTAAGAGCTCTGGGATGCCTCCCACTGGGCTGGTGGCCTCCAGTTAACCTGGGCTAGTCCAATCCTGTGATAGAAAGGCTGAGGTAAGGTGGGGGAGGCAGTGGCCTAGTGGATCAAGGGAGGTGGTGGAACCCAGCTCAGCCCACACAAGGGAAGGTGAGGGAGGTGATGGCATTAGATTGGCCCATGCAAGGAAAAACAAGGGTAGCAGTGGCACCTGGACCAGTCCATGTGAGGCAAGGTGAGGTGAGGGAGGTGGCAGCACGAGGCTTGGCCTGTGAGAAGTGAAGTGAGGTGAGAGAGGTAGCAGTGCCTGACTCAACTTGTATAAGGCAAGAGAGGTGATGGCACTGAGCTTGGCCTTGCTGAGCCCTTCACAAGAAAGGTGAAGCAGATGGAGGTGTGGGGCCTGGTCAAGCCCCTTATGAGGCAAGGTAGATGGAATCTCCAATAGTGGCCTGGCTGAGCCCCATGCAAGGCATGACAGATTGTGGTGCCTGGTGGTGCCTGCCTTGCACAAGATGAGGGAAGACGTACCCAGCCTACCCAGGGCAAGTAGAGCATCACCTTGCCAACTGGTTAAGCAGACTGCCTATTTCCCCCTTGGGGTGAAGGGAGGGTCAGATAGATTGCCTTTTCCTCTCTCTCTCCCTCCTTTAGGGTTTAGGGCCAGGGTGGGCTGGGGGAAGGTAAAGGGTTTTTCACTTCCAGTCCACTCCCGTTCACAGGGTTGTTCTGAGGATAAAGTGGAGGAAAGGAAAAATCTTTAAGCTGCTTTGGGTCTCAATTGTGCAGGAAGGTGGGCTATCATATATATATATAGATGTATATATATATATAATTCCCTTACGTATTGGCCATTTCCAGCTCTCCCATTGGCTGTGCTGTGTGCTCCATAAGCAATTGGCCCATCAACCCCACTCAAGAGTATTTGCATGCCATTAACTGGGGGCTGGGTACGCTCCCTCACCCAATGTCAGCCTGGACACTCTTCCTTCACAGAATAAACTATCAAAACTGCTGTCTCTCCTGATGAAGATACTTCTTCTTCTTGTCTCCTGTGGGACTAATTTTTCCCTCAGAGGCTGTTGATAGGCAACCAAGCTTGGTTCTGTTAGTAAAAAGGCAAAGGAAGGAAGCCCTTTCCAGGCCTTTGTGGGGAACCATTGGGGCCAGTCCTGACTAGGGTTGCCGGTTCCAGGTTGGGAAATTCCTGGATATTTTGTGGGGTTTGGGGAGTGGAGGTCTCAGCTTAATAGAATGCCATAGAGCCCACCCTCTAAAGCAATTATTTTTCCCGGGTTGGGGGGAGAAATCTGTTGCCTGGAGTTCAGTTGTGATACCTGGCAATCTTCAGGATCTACCTGGAGGTTGGCTACCCTAGGAGTAGCAGTTAGTACTTCAGAGCATGGTCCACTAGACACAGGTTCTTGTTGTGGAAGTTGAGTGGGTGATTTCAGACCAGTCACAGACTTTCAGCCTAACCAACCTCACAGGGTTGTTGTGCAGATCAAAAGGGGGAGAGGAAAATGATGTAAGCTGCTTTGGTCTCTACTGAGGAGAAAGACTGTACTTTTCCTTCTGGGAAACCATTGCTACCAATCTCCAGGTAAGGGCTGGAGATCACTCAGAATTACAACTGTTCTTCAGATGGCAGAGATCGTTCCCCAGGAGAAAATGGCTGCTTTGCAGGGTGGACTCATTATACCCTGTTGAGGTTGCTTCCCCTACTGCTTGGGTTCCCACTGAGAAGGAGAAAAGCTGTACTTTTCCTAGGTAGAGGCTCCAGGTGTGTGGGGGGAGATGGAAAGCTGAAGTTAGAGGGGTAGATAACAATATGTTGATGGTTGTCTGGGAAGGAGATAGGGTTGCTACCTCCAAGACAGGTACAATGCCATAGACTCTACCCTCCAAACCAGCCATTTCCTCCTGAGAAACTATTGTTGCCAATCTCCAGGGAAGGGATGGAGATCCCTCAGAATTTCAACTGCTCTTCAGAGATCAGTTCCCCTGGAGAAAACAGTAAGCTCTGTGTCATTATACCCTGCTGAGTTTGCCACAGCAATTTGATGCTGAGTGCCCAAGGCCAGGGCACCCATCCAGAGCCTCTTCCTAGATCTTGTTGTATTTATTTCCACAATGGGCCTTATTCCTAGTCAATAATTAATCTAGATGAAGATGTGGGGCAGATAAATGTTAGGTTGGTGGGTGGCTGGGTAGGAGGAGAGAAGGAAGCAGGGAAGAATGAGGAGATGGGGGCTGCCATGGGGGAGGGAAAGATATTGTTGTAAAATAAGATATAGGAGGGAATGAGGTGCCCTACACAAGTCCTGGTGAATTTCCCACTACACAGTTATGCCTGGCCTGGTGGCTGACACTGTGAAACTTGGCCAGGCTTTTTACAGGGGGACACTACCTACCACTTATGTTCTCAAGGAGGGAAGACTAAAGATAGGGGAAGATCAAAGTAGGTTAGCTGATGGGTTGGGAGAGAAGTGGGCAGAAAAAGGGTAGAGGGTATGGGGTCTTTCAGGGAAGGGAAGGAGGGAATAGGATTTGGTCTGTTATACTACTGGGGAGGGTTATACTGTTGGAATGGGGGGGGGGGTTAAAGCTGACTCCCTTGTAATAGACAGATCATTACCTGATAGAGTTCATACTTATTGCTTCCTCTTTCCTTCAGGGGTGATGGGCCCATTAGGATGGTCCACTCCAGGCACCTGATGGATTCTATTAAATAACATTTTTATTTTGTAAAACATCAGTGAACATACAAACATTTAACACTTAAATACCATAGTACAAGGCTTAATTGTAAAGTGTCAGTTAGAAACTGCTTATAAGGTTACATGCGATGAAATACTTCATAGTACTGATGGGTTCATGTTGGTGTTTGGTGATTTTCCCAGTTTGGTTACTAATGCTGACTATTCTGTCAAGGCTTTACCTTGACCATTTTCTGGAATAGGGAGATGGCCCAGGCTGTTCATACAATAACCACTTAGTGCCCTTGCCCACCAGACAGAGCCAGTCTCCCTGGTTCACTGGGGAACTGATGGTGAATGATGGCTAGAGCACCACTGGGAGAAAATTTTGGAGTGAGACAGATTGAACACAACACATAAACTATGTATTAGAGACTATTCTGTGGTGGTGGTGATGGTCTAAAGGCAATATTTATCCACCACCATTATGTCCGAATGTAATTGTAAGCTGAGCTGTTTTGTGTGGTTTAGGGACTTTTACATCACAAAGCCAAGGGATAGGACTCTGATCACATGACAGCCTAATGTGATCAATTTGTTACTTATTTTGCAGACAAAATCATCAAGATCCACTCTGGGTTAGATGCCTGCATGAAAACATGTCCAGATGATGTACCTTTGGCATGTGTTTGTCTTATTTACATGAATATTTTCCAGCATGTGGAACCCAAGGATGTGGACAAGATCTTTGCACATGTGAGACCTAGACCTATCACTTGTGTTTTCAACCCTTGCCATTCATAGCTGATAAAAGTCACCAGGGGAGACTGGCTGAATGGGTAAGGAGAGTTGTAAATACTTTTTTGAGAGAGGGAGTTATGCCACCCATGCTCAGGGAGGCAGTGATTAGACCTGTTCTGAAAATACCCCCTATCTTGGAGAACTTCTGACCAGTCTCCAATTTTCTATTCTTGCGCAAGATGCTAGAGCAAGTGGTTGCTTCTCACCTCCAAGGGTTCTTAGAAGAGACTGATTTTCTGGACCCATTTCAATCTTGCTTCGAGTCAGGATTTGGAACAGAGACTGCTTTGGTCATCTTGGGAAATGACTTCTATTGAGAGTTAGGCAGGGAGATCTCCCCACAGCCTCAGATACTATCAGCCACGGTATCCTAGTGAGCCTCTTCTCAGTGCTGGGACTAAGGGGCACTATGTTATGGTGGTTCGAGTCCTACCTGGGAGGGGGTCTCAGAAGGTTGTGTTCGGTGATTCCTGCTCTCCTCCATGGCTGTTTACTATCTATATAAAGACACTGGAGAGGTCATCAGAAGATATGGGTTGCAGTGTCACCAATATGTAGATGATATTCAGCTCTATCTTTCTTTTCCATCTAATTCCAAGGATGCTGTTGGTGTTCTGAACTGGTGCTTTGAGTCATGATTGAGCTGAAACTTAATCCTGATAAGACAGAGGTTCTCTGGGTTAGTAGAAAGGCAGATCGGGGTCTTGAGATCTGTCCTGTCTTGGATAGGGATATACACCCTTTGAATACCAAATTTGGCAGCTTGGAAGTGCTGCTTGGCACAGTGCTCACCTTTGAAAACCAGGTGGCTGCAATGGCTCTGAGTGCTTTTGCACAGCTTTGGCTGGTGCACCAATTGCACCTGTTCCTGGTTCAGTCTGATCTAGCTACAGTGATCCATGCCTTAGTTTGATCTAGACAGGACTATTGTAATGCACTCTACTTGAGCTACCCTTGAAGAGTGTTCAGAAGCTGTAGATAGTGCAGAACACTGCAGCTAGAGTGCTGGTCAGGGTCGCCTACCAGGAGCATGTGACCCTGATACTACAGCAATTACACTGGCTATTAATTATTATTATTTATTTGATTTATTAATTGCCCTACCCTGCCTTATGCAGGGCTCTGGGTGATGTACAAAAGGCAAAATGCCAAAAAAGCAAGATACAAATTTTAAAAATATCCATATACAATTAATAAGAGACCAGACTAATGTGCTCCAAAACCCACTACAAGGTATTGGTTTTGTCCTTTAAAGCCCTACATAGTTTGGGACTGTGGTATTTGAAGGATTGTCTTCTGCCATATGTTTCTGCCCAGGAATTAAGGTAACAGGGAGAGGCCCTCCTATCAACATCGGCCAAGGAGAGTTGGCTGAATTCATCCAAGTTTGGACCTGAAGATGGCCAATGGGCCTCTAGTTCTCTTACTTGTCAATGTTGTCAGGCAGGTCACGGTGGAGCAACAGTACTTTATCCGCAAAAAATCTTGCAAAAGCCTCACAGCTAATATCCAATTTACTAACATTTGGAGTCCCTCCAGCCTCCAGGTGGGGCCTGGAGCAAAGCTCCCTCTAAGCTGGGGAGTCTTGTGAGCAAAAATTCTACTTTGTGAGTTTCTGGCATTAAAGTTGTGAGTGAGCAATTTGGCTACTGCATACATTAGTTTGCTCTGGAGCCATCCTTCTTGAGTGAAGACAAAAATGGGTGAGCCAGAGGTTAAAAACCTGAGAGCTAGTTGACACTGACTCAGTTTAGAGGGAACACTGGCCTGGAGATCTCTCAGAGTTACAATTCATCTTCAGGAATTTCTCCACTCTGGAACAAGGGAAGCTATTTGAAATTCCTCCTTTTGCTGTAGCCCTGTATGCTTTCTTCCCCCCCCCACCCAAGAAAAGGTCTCCTGTCCGTCAATAGCAGCTTTTACACGTTCACAGTGGGGTGCTGGGGAAAGGAAAATTGGAGAACATCCACTTTAGGGTTGTCAACTTCCAGGTAGGGCCTGGAATTTCCCCAGAAACATATCTGATCTCCAGACCACACAGATCAATTCCCCTGGATAAACAGCAGCTTCAGAGGACAGATGGTGTCATATGACATCACCGCTGAGCTCCCTCCCTTCCCCACACTCCACCCTCCCTAGGCAACATCCCCAAATTTCCAGGAATCTCCCCTATTTAAAGGCACCCTACTTCACTTCTGTGAACTTTATATTTTTGCAAACAAATGTCGTTCCATCCTCCCTTCCCCACACTCCACCCTCCCTAGGCAACATCCCCAAATTTCCAGGAATCTCCCCTATTTAAAGGCACCCTACTTCACTTCTGTGAACTTTATATTTTTGCAAACAAATGTCGTTCCATGGAAAGCCTAATCACTCTTTATGAGAGATGATTAGCCTTATCTGGGTTACCAGTCAATTGTATACAAAGAGTGATGCTGTGCAAATGACGCTTTGATAAAGAGACGAAGGCTCGAATTTAAAATAACAATTCTTTACTGAACTGTAATCATTCAAACAGGGAATAATAATAAAACCATACATACATTCAAGTACTAAGAAAATCAGATAGAATAGTTTCAGCACAATTAGGAAACGTTGTTTCTTGTAGCATATATTTACCTCAGATGAATCCTTGCGCTCCTAAAGCTTCCAGCAAAAGGGGCAATAGTAAGTAGGAATAGAAATGAGTGAAGAGAGAAGAAAACACGTGGCTCAAGACCAGCTGGAGACACGGAGAGCTTAGCCCTAGCTGCAGACTAGAACTTAAAGTA
>NW_015176009.1:464687-465030 GCF_001447785.1 Gekko japonicus | reverse complement strand
GAAGGCTGGCTAATAATTCCGTGTTCCCTGTTTTAAGCTTTCTTCAGGAGGGAGGGGGAACAACTTCACCTCATTATAATAGAGTCCTCCCCAACAGGTCCGTGATTGGCTATATGTCAATTTTAACTAATATTTATTAACTACTAGGTGGTGCTTAGGGAGAAGCTCCGGATCACGTAGCAGCGTCACCAAAAGGTCATCTGCCGAATCAGCATGTCAGATAAACACCCGGTGCTTCGTGTGATAAATCTTCCGGGAGGGTTCTCTTCAGGGTCAACCTTGCTATCTCGGAGACAGCGAGTCTAGGCACGACCTCCAGATCCATTGTTTCACTGGCCTCTCC
>NW_015176009.1:464012-464114 GCF_001447785.1 Gekko japonicus | reverse complement strand
AACCTTTCTTTGACCCTTCATAGCCCAAAGTTCTTTAGTCAGTGTTTCAAGCAGTCTTTTTGATATCAACTTTATTCATGTGTAAAAGTCCAATATAAAGAC
>NW_015176009.1:446606-459545 GCF_001447785.1 Gekko japonicus | reverse complement strand
CAATACCGACTCAAATATCTGGCTCCAAAGCTCAGCTGGCCCTGCGTCAGCTGCCGCATCTGCCTCCGCGGCCGCGGCCACTGTCCGAGGGTCGACCAAAACGGCGCCCGCACCATCGGTCCCATCAGGGCCTCCCTTCATGCCGTCAGGAGCTCTCCTCAGTCCCGCCCCGACGAGGAGCTCAGCCACGCGGTCCCTGTCCGAGGGTCGACCAAAACGGCGCCCGCACCATCGGTCCCATCAGGGCCTCCCTTCATGCCGTCAGGAGCTCTCCTCAGTCCCGCCCCGACGAGGAGCTCAGCCACGCGGTCCCCGCTCAATCCAGGCAATGCAGCCGAACCGCTGAACTCCCTCGCCGACGATCCGCGCGGGACTGCTGAGGAGGAGAGGCGGGGCCGGGCTTTAAGCCTCTCACTGCCCCACCCCCTCCTGAGTCCCGTGCGTGGCGCTTTTGGTGCCAGAACGGCTCCCTGCCTCTTCCGGCTGGGAGGCAAATGCGCTTCCCCAGCCCAACGGCCGGAACGGCCGAGGGCTGTTTGAAGCGTGTTACTCATGTATTGTCTGGCTGTGATTTTGTATTGATTTTAAAATGTTTAATTGGTAGTTTATTAAAATCACAGGCATCAATATCCCTTAGACATTTTCTAAAGAAATTAAATATATTTATTTACTCATGTATTGTCTGGCTGTGATTTTGTATTGATTTTAAAATGTTTAATTGGTAGTTTATTAAAATCACAGGCATCAATATCCCTTAGACATTTTCTAAAGAAATTAAATATATTTATTTTCATCAGTGACTTAAAACTTCTTTCCTGACAACATATTGCCTTCTTAGTAAACTTAAGGTTTTTGTTTTAATCAGTGTCCTCTCACATATGCTAAGGAACACCAAGCTTTAAGGGTAAAAGATTCTCTTAAACCTTAAGATACACTAATAATTTAGATAGTACAGAATGTTTCTACTGGAGGGGGCAAAAACATAATTTGAACTGTACAGGTAAAAGTATTTCGATGTCTTCCACACTAGGAACATGATAATTAAAGTACCTCCCTCTGAAAGCACAAGAGTAGGTCTAATAAATGAATCTGGAGAAGGCCAAAAATCATATTTTACCAGTTGCTGAAATAAAAAAGAGATGGCCACCAAAGGCTTAAACAGGCTGTGTACACCATTAAAATGTGTATGCGCATGGGACAAATATTGAAAGTGATTAAAGAGAATGATGGCTGACTCAACATGAGATGAACTCCAGTGAAAAGCTCTGCAACTCTAAGGCACACATGTCTGATCTCCGTAACAGTTGGCATTCTTTTCTCTTCCTTCTGCTAATATCCCTCTGAGGGACAAAAGATGAAAAGATGCATTAAAAAAACCACCTTAAAATTGGAATGGTTAGCATAGAGATCATTTTAGACTTTTAATTTATATGAAGTATGATATTGTGAAGGGCAAAATATTTTTAATGAATTGGTGATGTATCTATAGTATTTTAGACTTTTAATTTATATGAAGTATGATATTGTGAAGGACAAAATATTTTTAATGAATTGGTGATGTATCTATAGTATTTTAGACTTTTAATTTATATGAAGTATGATATTGTGAAGGACAAAATATTTTAATGAATTGGTGATGTATCTATAGCACCCTATTAACTTATGCATAATCCAAGGCTTCATTTGGATCTTATTCAATGGGTCTATCTGTGCTTTTCTCTTGTCTACATGAAAAACAGGAAAAGACTGATATGGATTTAAATAGTTACTAAGGGAACCATACTGCCTGTGTATGTTTCCTTTGGAAGCACAGCAATGAGGTAGTGACATTTATGACATGGTAATGCATTTCACCCTCTTGCATTTGATGTCCCTAAGCTAAAATTATCCACAAGACATTGTGGCTTTGTGCTACTCTGTTTGGCATATTCATTTAGTGGATTTTAATCGCTGTCAAAGAAAACATGGGGCTATTAATAGCAATACTCTTTGTGAAACATACAGAGCTGTTCCAAAAGAAAGACTCTTTTCATGGCAAAACAATAGCTTTGAAACATTGAAACAGTTCATATTTACCTGTTGCTTGTTTACAGTTACCACTAAGACCTGGTATATGACAACCACTTTCTACCTAATTAGTCTTCTTGTTTCAGTAACAAAGAAATACCACTCTTTGCTACCCAACCCTACTTCCTATGACTCTGTCATCAGAAACATGTACCCAGCATGTGAAAGACTCTGATATTGTTCAGACAACATGTTGACTCTTTTATAGCTACTATGAAAAGGGGAGGGAGCATGAGCCAATACAGAGTCAAAGCAGAGAAGAAAAGGGAGGGAGCAATGGGAAAAATGTTTCATTGTGTTACACAAAATGCATAGGGATCTTTGTGTGGAAAACAAAATATTTTTTCCCACTGAACCATCATTTTTTTCCTCCTCTGCTTTGACATTTTATAGCTACAACATAAAATGACTTCCCTGTGTAAATGTGCCATCTAACACCATTTACAGATGTTGCTTTAAATGTAAAATTCCAGTCAGTACACATACTCACCCAGCAGTCATTGAGAGGAAGGTTATCAAATTTTGAGAAATCAAGAGATGTACCATGCAGTGTTCCCTCTAAGCTGAGTTAGTGTGAGTTAGCTCACCGTATTTTAGCCTCTAGCTCACATATTTTTTGCCGCAGCTCAGGAAGGATGGCTCCAGACCAAACTAATCCATGCAGTAGCCAAATCACCTGCTCACAACTTCAATGTCAGTAGCTCACAAAGTACAATTTTTGCTCAGATGGTTCCACAGCTTAGCCGGAACATTGGTACCATGTATGAATGTTGCCCCAAGCCATTCTTTTCTGTGAGTTTTCTCCCAGCTCATAGTACTAGCACAACTGTGATGGTAGTGCCATATGCATGCACCTTGTTATATTGCTTCCCCCAAACTGTAGTCTCCAGGAGCAGCTATGAAGGAAACTGGCTTTAAAATTCAACCCTCTCAAAATAAACACACCTGGGAATGAGGTTTCAGATTTGAATGAAGGACAGCAGTCAGAAACAACAAATAACTGATCTAAGAGAAAATATGTTGTTTGTTGGGTGGCCTGGTAATTTATAGAGTAATGGCCTAAAATTGTTGCAGGCACTTAGAAAGTAGGAATGTCCATTTGGATATTAACAGGTTGAAACAAAAACTGTAAAAAGCCTGTTTATTCATTCAGTTATTATAAGCACTCCAAACAGAAAAGAATAATGATATAAATATTTGGGGACATTTGAATTTGATCATTATTTTGATGGCATACTGTCTGACTTAGAGTTTACAGAGGTCAATAGGAAGGGCAGGGGGAGCATACACCAACCCGGTGAAACGGAGACATTTACAAATTAGCAGAATTACACACAGATCTTGCTACCAAAGAAGAGTATGCTGACAGCCTGTCTTTCTAATGGCTGAGTACCAAAGGGCAAATGTTTTGCAATAGACAGCACTAAGAGAATGTATATATTAGATGACTTTTCTCTACTTGCTTGAAATTTGGTATGGAAGAGAATGGCTTCCAAATAGGAAAGATGGGGATAAGCTACAGCTGAAAATGTGATTCACATTTAAATCAATGAGAATAACAAAATCAAAAATAGACCTATGCCTAATAAAGAAAAAGTGTTCAATAATGAAAATAAAGAAAAAAAGAGCAACTCAAATTTTAAGATAAAATAAAAAGAAGGGGTGGTGGTATTCACATCACCTCTACAAAGCAGTTGGTTTTGTAGTTCATATATCCATCAGTCAAGCAGAATTTAAACCAGAGAAAACATTTTAACATTTTTTTGCCCTTGCACAGCCACTGGCTTAGGGTACTTGGTTTGCTGAAGGTTGACCCCACGTATGCAAAATACCACATGTGCAGAATGAGCTGTAGAAGAACATTTGGGAGAGATGCCACTTGATTCCTAATGTACCTGAGCATTACAAAAAGGAACCATTTATAATCCCAACTAAGTAATGACAAACTTCAGCAACATCACGATTTTAAGTCCTATTGGTTTAAACAGGAAAGGACATATTTATATTCTCTGTAAAACCTTAAAAACCTTAAACACCGGCTGGATTATGGCAAAAAAAACCCTGATTTTAATTGCTAGCAAATAAATATTTTCCCCAAAACATCAACATATGAAACAAATACTTTATTTTTCAGAATAAGATTGCCCAGGGTCTTGTAGAATATGAACTTTTCAGACATTTCACTACAAAGACCATTATCTAGATTGAAGTGGAAAATATAAATTTCTTTATTTTAAAAAAATATGTTTATTCTTTAATTTTGAAGCGTGTGACTTCAACACACTTATTAGTGAGTGACACCAATTAAAGGTTCATGGTTATATGATCTGCATTATGAGCTCTAGTAGCTCAGAATGTTTGCTTTCATGTTGCATATGCGTAGCTCCAAGAATTCTTTTTTAGCTTAGACTCTATCCTCTCCAAGTCTGCCTTTTCACTTCCTTGTCTCGTAGTGGTAGCCAAAGGAATACTCTCTGGAAGCCTTCCTCCTTGTTACCTTGAAGGCTGCTCTGATTAATATAGTTTATGGGCATCTCATGGGTCCTAATACTTAGGATGCTGTGGCATTTTTCCCCCTAGCTGTGTTATCCAAAAATAATTTGTCACTGAAGAAGTTAGGAATTGAATCTGGAATCTCACTTTTTACTTATTTAGGATATTTCCATGCCATCCCTTCAGAGTCCTGCTCAAACAGCTTAACAATATAAAAACAAGCCATTAAAAACAAGCCACTGGATGTACACATCATAAAAACTGTCTTCTACCTGAAAAGTATGTGCTGTTGCATTGAGTTATAACCACTCTCCATGGAATAGCTCTGTCTTTACCTGCTAATCTTAACTACAGTTATGAATCCAGGGTATGTGACACTACAGTTAACACAAATGTATATGAACAGACTGTAAATTCCTTGGCATGGGTTCTCAATCTCATGTTTTTACTACTCTGTCTGCTGGAATGTACACTGGATGATTTTGTGAAATATCACAAAGGTGTCACTTATGTATTCCCTCATCTAAAATAGTGGTGTTCTCCAGGGAACCATTGTATACATGATAGGAGAGCTATGTCTCATGTATGATTAATTCAATCATCTGGCAGGCAGCTTTGCATAAGTCAACATGAAAACTGAAAATATGAAGGCAGAATCCATCTTTGAGATATTTACCTCAAGACAATAAAGTTATAAAACATATAGATAAATCCAATAGCAACAGTTTTCATCCTCTTTATTTTTAGTACTAAAATACACATGATAGGGTTAGGATTGTGTGCCACAATGGATTATCCCCTTAGTATATTTTGGCTTTCTACTATGTTTTCAACCCACTCTTGATCATGGGAGTATGCATTGGTCCCCATGGCAGAGGTGGCGGGCCCTATATAAAAGCCTGGCAGAAGAGCTCCGTCTTGCAGACCCTGTGGAACTGCATAAGGTCTCGCAGGACCGTGATCTCCTCCGGGAGCTCGTTCCACCAGGTGGGGGCCACCACTGAGAAGGATCTGGCCCTGGTTGAAGCAAGCTTTGCTTCCCGGGGGCCTGGAATCACCAGGTGGTGTTGTGTCCCCAACCGAAGTGCTCTTGGGGGTATATGTGGGGAAAGGCAGTCCCTCAGTTAGGTCGGACCCTGGCCATATAGGGCTTTACAGGTAAGAACCAGCACTTTGAAGCAGATTTGGTACACTATTGGCAGCCATTGCAGCGCTTTCAGCCCAGGCTGGATGTGCTCCCACTTGGGGAGACCCATCAACAGCCTGGCCGCCACATTCTGCACTAGCTGCACCTTCCGGATCTGCGACAAAGGCAGCCCCATGTAGATAGCATTACAGTAGTCCAGCCTTGAGGTGACCGTCACATGGATCACTGTAGCCAGGTCACCGTGGTCGAAACTGATCTTCCTAGGCCGTGTTTTAACCACTATACCACACTCATTCTAGGCTTGCCAGACACCCCAGTTTGGTGGGGGTTGCCGAATTTGGAAGGGCTCCTTTCTGCCCGCCAGCCTGAATTTGGGGCTTGGCATACAAGCGCGCACAGCCTCCCCCCCTTCCCAGCAGGGTTTAAAAATCCTTTTAGAAGCTGCTGGGGAGAGGCAGGAGCCTCCACATACCAACATGATGATATCACTTCTAAGTGATGCCATTATGCTGGGGACTCCCCACCCCCTCCAGTAATGCCCCCTTCCCAAAGTCCCCTGCTGGGGGCTTTGAAGAACCTGGCAACCCTAACTCATTTTTATCTTTGAATCTGTTTTCTGGAATAGGGAGGCAAAGGCTGTCACCTATGATTCCTGCTAACATACAAGTCTTATACTATATAGTGAGAAAGTTCTGCTTATTATCTATTGTGAAAATTAGAGAAGTCTGGGTCTATAAATTCCATGGATAGTAGGCCTGTAATTCATACATAAGTCTGATCTTTTGAAATCATATATTAGGAGCAATCAGAGATGCTTGCAAATTAGCTGTAACTGCATGTTCAGTCATCAACAAATTCTAAACAAAGACAAGTTGCAAACCAGTTGACACTACTCAACGATTGACATCTAAACATAGCATTCTAAAAAGGCCCTGAACAACCTACATGGCAGAAGGCTATTATTTTCCCTTTGGGAAAGTATTTACTGAGCAACATAATGGCTTCCCATACCTTACAGTCAAAGATAAATTAAAATTAAAAATAATCTCTCATGCTCATGCATTTTTCTACACATGGTAATAGGAATATTTTATACATAATAGTCATGTATTATTAAATTTTCATTTAAGAAAAACATGTTATATGTTTAGTAACTCTGTTTCAGTACACAAAACACTTTTTCCCTATACAACTCCAAGACTCTAAAAAATAAGTGGTATTCAGATGATAAATTACAATTTAAACGCTGACTCATTTATAATCATTTTTTCCCAAAGATACTGATGGTGAGCCATCAAGATAAGACCACATGTAGATACATCATGTGTCAGTGTGGCAATACCACAAATGCAAATAGCAATTCTGTTGGCTTATCAGTCAAAGCACACTGCCAGAATACCTTGGAGATAGATTTCGGTAAAAGCATGTCTTGGCATGTTTTACTTCAATAATTTGTGATTACTTTATTTATTGAAATGGAAGGAAGAAAGGAAGGGAAATGAATTGTTCACAGCATTCTTGACTATTTTTGGTACTGTTTCTGCTATGCTCGTAGATCCTACCCCTAGGTCCAGTGTAGCTGATCTTCAATTGTCACTTTTCTCTGCTTCAGACTTTAAAAAACTAGGTCAGACAGAAAGCAATAAATATATGAATAGGAAGGACATCTTCTGTCCAATTAGCAGCTGCCTACTAGTGTCCTAACAGCCATTAGGCCTATGATTGCTGCCATTGTGATTTATCTTCCATCTTGTCACAACACAGCATAATGCCATTCAGTATGCAACCTTACAGGAACAAGAAGAATTAAATCCTGATGCATCAATTGCACCCTTCTTGTGCTTCATATAAAATGAAATTTCTTAGTTGATTTTAATTGTCATGCTCTTTTGAAACATCATCAGGAATTCTGAGGCAACTTAAAAGAATTTCCACATGCTCTCCATCAAAAATGCCCAGCCCACAATAAATTGTTAAAATATATATTAGCAAAATGCAACAATTTAAGCAGGAGCAGATAATAAAATAAATAATATTCTTAAAAATGAGCATTTATCAATTATTGTCAATCAAAAACATACAGTCTATCATATTATCATTGGATATAAATAAGGCCTTTGATAGCCTTGAGTTCACTTATCTGAAAGCTTTAATCTCTCACATGGGTTTTGGTCAGAACTTCCTCAAAGTCATAAATACGCTATACTCAGAACCTACTGTGCAGCTGAAGATCAATGGGGACTCCTCTAGTACTTTCATCTTAGGAAGGGGGACACATCAGGTTGAATGCCCATTATCCCCACTGCTTTTTGCTCTGACCAAAGAACCTCTGGCAGCTTCTATTAGGCAAAATGATGTAGTTAAGGGTGTGAAAATTGGCAACAATGAATTGTCCTGGTCCAAAGCGTTCAAACTAACTTCCCATCAGACCTCTGCTATAACAGGGTGCACAGTGCGACCACAACCACATCCAATGACACAGACATCCAATATAAAATGACTGTGCAGACTGCCCTGTTCTCGACACTACTCAACGGCACCCTGTGTGCTGCTTTTTCTGGCCTGACACAAGCTACTGTGTAACATCAGGTATGTGAGACTTTACTTCCACATTTCTATCTTTCTATGACACACTGCTAATATGTACTTTACCTGCTTCCAGTGAATGGATTAGTTACACATCACATCTTTCTAGAGCTCGTTGTATTCCTTTCACAATGAGCTTTACTGCTAGTTCATATATATGCCATTGTAGCAATAGCAGAGAGTTACTGTACAAAATTAGCCCACCCAGGCCAGTCCAGGGATGGGAGGGAATCCTGTACTTTTCAGTACATTAAACAACAAACCACAAGATGGTCTATATCCTCTTTGGTTTTCAGAACAATATGCCACCAGAATCTCTTTTCAATAGTCCCTTGCTTTTCCTAAGGGAGAGATTCCAGCCCTTAGTTAGCATCTGGGATTTAACACAGTAGCAACTCTATCCAGAGATGCATGCTTTTTACCCTCCAATGGTAGTGTATGTGGTCAGGGTTAGGAGAGCTCACTCCCATAGGGATCAAACAATTATACCCCCATTCCAGTCACAAATTACCACAAGTTAGCCATCAGCTAATTGCGAGTGGGCATGGGTGTGCCCAATTGTTGGTTGCCATGGTTGCTAATATCAGGTTTGTGGGATTGGCTGGAAGTTTGGAGACCCTGCCTACAGTCAGCTGACCCAAACTCCAGCTACTTCATTGTGTATGTGACTTGTCGCATGTGGGCCAGAAAGTAGCCATGAGGTCTGGCTTTTGGCATGAAAGTGTGAAAGAATGTGGGTTTATGACAAGGCTATTGAGGCCATGTGGCCTCACCATTTGGCTTGCAACAGGAAATAAGACACAGCATGTTATCATAATGTAATCATAGGAGAAGGCATGTGGATATAGAAAGCAGAAAGCAATTTTTCTATACAGTTACTGACGTTTGTTCTTGTTTATGCAAGTCCTTTGTTTCATCAGCAATTAGTGCAAAGAAGCCAGCTTCCTTCACTTCATCAGAAATTGACTCCAGAACCATTCTTCTCATGATACTTAATAATTCATGTTGAACAGAATGATGCTTGTATTTTGCTTTGGAAGAGTATCTATTTTAGACTGGATTCTGGGATTGTGCTTTGTTATTAAGTGCAAGAGTTTGAGAACATTTCCCCTTTTATCACTTCTCTCATTTTCCCAATGCCCACACTGAGCAATATTTTGTGTAGCAGTGAACAAAAGAATTTCTGCAAGAGTGACTACGTTTTGTGTAGCAGAAATTAACAGAAACTACTCCGATTTGGAGCAAAAGTTACTTTTAGATGCAAAAATGAGAAACATGGGGAACAGGACAATCTCTTGAAGTAGAGATGAACAGTTTGTCTCAGTTAGCAGAGAGAAACAAAATGCCAGCTCTCTATGAAATCTAAAACTGACTATAAAGCCAGGCCAGTTACCCTTTGGATAACATGGGATCCTTTGAACATCAAAAGACTAGTACTTGACAGAAAAGTGGGAAAGCTGTGAAACTGAAAGTTTATTTCTTGTAGAGGAACTTTGAGGGCAGATTTACATCAGAGATCAAGGGGCACAGGTTTTCATGGCAACTTAGTCAAATGGTCAGTGATTGCAGCATATCATGTCAACACACTGCGGGAGGGCTAAGCTTTGCCTTCTCGCCTAATGGGACTTAATTGTCACAAATAACAAATTCTAGCCTGACTGATACCAAGGAAGGGTCAGAAAAAATCAACACAGGCTCTAATCTACCTCCACCCATAGCAATTCCCATTTTCCTTTTTCCAAGATCGCCACTGGCATATTGGCATCTTGAAGCATGTGTCCATAGTGCCTGCAAAAAAATCCCTTCGTTAGCTGACGAGCTGCAGGTGAACTATCAAAAGCCTACATCAATAACATGTGGATGCTCTTGTACATGTGAAACTTGCCCTTCCTTCAAGTAATGGGGTGGACTGGGACAGTGAGCTCCTTGTTCAGGGTGATGCTGGCCCCCCTGCCCCCCTCTGATGCTACCCCTTTCTCCAGTCATAAAAATGACACTGAGGAAATGCAAACGTAAAAAAAAAAGACATTCATGGTCTTATGGGAACTGAATACTGTTGTCTCAGTGCCTTAAATCAAATAAGGCATGAGGCATTGTGTAGGGTAGTTAATTACCCAGCCTATGGGACATTTTCCATGGACTCTTCCCCATCCACCATATGATCAACATAGAATTAGCTGTCTGTTGCAAGTCAAAAAGGACTTTTTAGGATCTCCTATGAGTGGCATGTTAGGGGACCTCTTTTCATTTGCTTCATGCTGCCTATGGAGGGATGGGATAATTAGACCTGGGGGAGGGGTGGTTTCACAACTAGAGCAGCTGGCATATGGTGGGTTTCTCATTATAGGTAAAGTGAATTGGTAAGAACCCTGATGAATCATGAGATAATGAAGAATAGCTCCTACAACATCCCATCATCCATTCTATAGTGGGGTATGTTGAGAAATCACACCTTTGGTTCTGAGCAGCATCAACCAAACACTTTGTGTGTCAGGTTGTAGGAGGGGTTGAGGCTTGGTACCTCTCAGCACGGTTCATGTACAGGTGAAGGTGAACAAAGATAGCAACACTTTGCTGGCTATGTTTGGAGCCAAGGCAGAGTTTTCCAAATGCCAGTAGCCCTGAAAGGCTATTTAGCACAGGGACTAATAGCCTATTATGTAGATGAACTATTATGTAAATGAACTAGTTAAACCAGAGTATAGTTGTCCTGGGTCTATATCTGTGGAGGGTGCTGAGAACAACCAATATATTTAAAATATAATAGAAATACAATTCTGTTGGAAATTTTGCAGGCAACTGAACAGGTTCTGTTGAGCTTTTGTTAGATAACCATTCAGAACACTATGGTTCGAACTGAACAGATGAACCTGAGTCAGTTCCCCGACAAGGCGGGATATAAATGGAAAATAATAAATAAGCAATAAATAAATAAACCCCATAATTTCTGTTGCATCATGGACAATGTGCCATATTGGATCTACTGTTAAGAGGCATTGGTGGTTGGCCAACAGTTCTAGAACCTTTGTCCAGTGGAATGTTCCTCAAGTTCAAACATTTTCAGAGCATATTCTTATTTGATTCCAACAGGGAGTAACTTCGATGGGAGCTAAGTTTCTATTACTGTGTATATTTTATTGATTCTTTTTTAGTGTGCTGGGAGATCCTCTCATATGCATGCTCACTATTTTGTGCAGGCTAATTCTGCTGGCTTAGGTAGGTGATTCACAAGATGTGCTTATTGGAAGACGGCTAGTTTTGCCATAGAAATTCTTCCATGACAGGAGTATTCCTCTGAGATTCTGAACCTACTGTGGACCAAAGCAGATGAGCTCTTTCCCTTCCTTTTAATGCCTTTTGCTTTTTCTATTATTCATATGGGTATATGCAGCTATGCAGCAGAATATAAATACAGCCTTCACACAGATAGGCTCCCCCCCCCCAAGTTCTACAGCAAAGATAGAGTAGCTACACAAAGCTTTTTGACCTTGGAAGGATATTGCCTTTTATTCAGCTTGGTCAAAACAATTTTTGCTTCTTTCATAGGGAATGTTATCACTGTATTCTTAATCACTTTATATTTTTAATGAGAAATGTAATTTACCTAGTAACCCGATTCAAACATTCTAGGCTGAGTTCAGAGTTCATTGGGGTCAAAGGGAGCCTTTTGCCAAGAAGAAGTATGTGTTCATAACATACATGGTTTTCAGAATTTTTTTACCCTGAATTTTACAGAGATTTCATAGTTCAATGCCACAGTAAGTTTCCTCATAACAGCCTGAGATGTTTACCGTTAATTAGATTAGGCATGATGGAATGAGGTACAGACAGTGTGGTGTAGTGGTTAAAGTGCTGGACTATGACTAAGGAGATCTGGATTCAAACCCCACCTCCTTAGCCATGAAGCTTGTAGGTGATTGGACCAGTCACACTCTCTCAATCTCACCTAGCTCACATGGTTGTTGCAAAAATAAAATGGGCAGGTGTATCAAGTACACCACCCTGAACTTGGATGAAAGACAAGACAAAAATGTATTAAACTGGCATTCTCAGCTATCTGAAAGAGATAGTCTTTTTTTTTTTTGCTGAATGCTTACCTATTTCCATTTGTATGTGGTGAGCCTCAATTACCTGATGCACAGTGTTGACAGTGTACATGCCTTCAGGTGCCCTATCGAAGTGGCTCATTTTTTAAAAAAACTTTAGCATGCAATATCATACTGCAACAATTGTTAGAGAGAGACTATATGATACTGCCAATACCACAAAGTTATAGAAATATTAGCATTTGACAAGAGACAGGAAGAGGACTGCCAGATAAAACTTTAAATGAGCATGAATGAGTGGAGTCCTGCTGTGATTTTTCATTTGCATAATGTTATTTCTTAAAATCTGTCTTTCTTTCTATGGACTCAGATGAAGAAATATTAAAATATTAACAGTTAGCAAAGTCTGCTTCAGATTTCAAATGCTGGCTATTACCCATTCCATTCATTTGAAAAATCCTGTAAGTGTTCTCTAATATGAGTGTTTCATCATTCCACTTAAATTCTCTGCATCAGCTTGTGCATTAGCTAATCTTTTTCATGTTTCAATATGCATAATGCTTGCTGGGTGGCCCATTTATCTAGTAAACTGCTGGGTAA
>NW_015176009.1:425644-446589 GCF_001447785.1 Gekko japonicus | reverse complement strand
CTAACTCACTTTGGAAAATATTTAGGGTTTTTCCCCACAAACTTTTAAAGAGAACTCTTGGGAAAATTTAAGGTCTTTCCAAAAATTCCACCCCCCAGTAACATTCAGGGGGAAAAATCAAAGAAACATGCACCAACCACAATCCTTGCCAGTTCCATTCCTCCTATTAAGTGAACCTGTGAAGTAGGGTGGATATCTCTGGCTTGGGAAATTCCTGGAGATTTGGGGGTGGTCCCCAAGAAGGACAGAGTATGAAAAGGGAAAGGTGCTGGATTATTTGGTAGTTTAGCTGAGTCCTCAAGGCTTACAACACTGCAAAGCCTTCTGGAGTGTGCGTGCTATAGAAACAAAGTCACACACGGAGTCCTTTATAGCTGCAAACTGAGTCCTTTTATTTAAGGAACTCCATTCTAGGCAAGATAGAGAATAGATAGATTTCTATTCTAGACTAACTAGCAAAGATTGAAGGAGATACAGGATAATGTCCTGTTCTCATGTTGCCAAGGTGGACAGGTCTGGCAAAATGTGGAGAGAAGGTATGAGGCTAGAAGGAAGGAAGTTTCCCTAAGAGTAGCGATCTACACATCAAAGTGATAGTAGAGAGAGAGAAAGGATGCTTAGCATCCCAACCTATCTAACTCTCTGACTCTCTTGTAGTCTTCCTCTGAATGCTGAGGCTACAGAAGGAAATCAGCAGAGATGTGATGCCATCAATGCAGCCCTCTGAAGCTGTCATTTCCTCCAGGGGAACTGATTTCTGGAGATCAGTTGTAATTCTAGGAGCACTCCAGTCCCCACCTGGATACTGGCCACCCTAAGTGACAAAGAAATATGGAAAGGATTTTTTTCTGAAGATGGGAAGTCTGAAGTCTTGCAGGTCTTTGTTAGGTCAAATACAGTTCAAACAGCCCACGGCCATTCCGACCGTAGGGCTGGGGAAGCACCTTTGCCTCCCAGCCAGAAGAGGCAGAAAATGGTTAGGCGCCACAAAGCGCCACATACAGGCCTTGGGAGTGGGCGGGGCAGTGAACGCTTAAAAGCCTAGCCCCACCTCTCCTCCTCAGCAGTTCCGCGTGGTTCATCGGCCAAGGGGGCTCAGTGGTGCGGCTCCGTTACTCGGCCTACCTGTGCCGGGGATGGACGGCTGAGCTCCTCTTCAGGGTGGCGACTGGAGAAGTAGCGGAGGCCTGCCGGCGGGAGGCCTCCCCTATTGGGCCTGGTGGCATGCTGCGCAGCTCCGTGCAGACCTCGAGCAGAGGATGTGGCGGTGGACGCGAGGCCAGACATCGGCGTTGGAGCGCGGCAGTGGTAGTGGATGGGCCATGCTTGCATAACTATTATTGGAGCAGTTGGAGGCCGCAGTCGCGGCCACGTGCCCCCAAGGGGGCCGGGGCATGGCGGGGCTCTGCACTCTTGAGATGGCAGGCCGGGGGGTTCTGCATGAGAGGTAGGCCCCAGGGTGGCATTTTTAGGTGGGGGTGCTCAAGTGGGGCATTCACTATCTCATCCTGTACTGGGGAGGGGTGACAAGACATGTGGGCCGGTAGCTGGGGGCAGAGTAGCCCGTGGGTGGTGGGCGGCCTGGTAGCGGGCAGGGCCCGGGACTTGTACACCATGCCTCTCCCTTCACGTCCTCCTGTCCTATAGGGTCCTGGCTAGCCTGATCTCGTCTGATCGTGGAAGCTAAGCAGGGTAGACCCTGGTTAGTACTGGGTTGGGAGACCACAGAGGATGTCCAGGGTTGCTAGGCAGAGGTAGGCATCGTATTCATTCCAGTTCATTCTGGGGTGTTCTTGGGGCCACCCATGGTTACTGGGGTTCCCCTCCCAACTTTTTTAAGCAGGGCATGTGGCTCAGCAGAGAGCCTTTGCTTGTCAGGGCCGGGCCCAGGTTCAATTCTCAGCCTCCCCAGTTGCACGGATTAAGCAAATGGTGATTGCAATATGAAAGGTTGTTGTCCCTGGTCAGCCACTGCAGGCTGAGTTGGCGCCACTGACCTTGCTTACTCAAGGATATGACTTCATGTAATGAAGCTTAGGGTGTTGCTATGATATTCTTTTCCTGCGAAGGCCATCTCGTGTCAGAGGTAGGTTGACCATTTTGAAGGGACCCAGTCAGCCATTTAGCCTGATCTGGAGGGCATAATTTATCAGGCTAGCCTGATTTCGTCAGATCTCAGCTGCTAAGCAGCATTGGTTCTGGTTAGTATTTGGATGGGAGACCTTTGAGGGATACGAAGTTTGTAAGCATAGACAGGCAAACCACCTCTAAGGTCTCTAACCTTGAAAATCCCATGGAGTACCATAAGCCGGCTGCGATTTGATGGCACTTTTCATCCCCAATTTAACATTGACTCACAGCAGTCATGTGTACACGACGTGGGCCACCTTCACCTTAGTTCATGCTGGCCCCTGGTGCACAGGTGAGCAGTCGCAGTTAGTCTTCAGGGAGTTTCCTCCCCCTGCCTGACTGTCAGCAGGCTGGTGGCATGGTGCCTTAGGAAGGTGCTGACCACTTTGGGGGCTTGATTTGCCAGCCTCCAGGTGGGGCCTGGGGGATCTCTTGTTTTGCAGTTGGTCTCCAGTGGGCAGTGAACAGCTTTATTGGGGAGTTGCTGCCTTGAGTGGTGGACTCTGTGGCACTGTGCTGTGCTGGGTCCCCTCCCCTCCCTTAACTGAGCAGCCTTATAGCCCAAGGCAGCTCATGGTGGCTATATTTGGAAGCTCTTATGGGGTTGACTCGAGCATCGCAAGCCGCCTCAGTGAGTCTCTTGCCTTGTGGGCCCCATAGTGCCAGCAGTGGCCACCCTGAGTGGGCTGTGACTGGCGGCAGACAATTATTACCCCCCTTTTTCTTGGTTCTCCCCCGAGGTCTCCAGGTGTTTTCCATCCCAGCCCTTGGCAACCCTACGAGGGGCAAACAGCCAGTCCCTGAGCCATTTCCAAATGGCCTGCTACCTCCTTGTCTTCACTGAAGAGGGGGATGAAGTGCAGTGGGCGATGCTGGAATGGTTGGATGCTGTTGCACAGGCCACAGGATTGTCACCACAGGGATTAAGTCTGGGTAGAAGGGCTAGGTGCTGTGAAGGAGCTTGTGCGTCTGCTACTTGGTGTGTTCAAGCAGAAGTATAACCCATTTGTCTCTTGTTGAAGGGCAGTTAGCTACACAGGCAGTGAGTGAGGATGGGGCCTCCATGGCTCAGGACCCTTGTACCACCACTGCATCGATGGCTTCGGATCACAGCAGGTCAGATGTCCCGGCCAGCCCTCTTTGGCGGCGGGTCTTCCTCCACTTCTGGGATTGGAAGAAAAGGGGCTGTGACAAAGATGTTGGGTGTTGGGAGTGCTTCAGGTGCTTCAACAAGAAGCCAGAGTGCCACTAAGCTGGGCCGTCCCATGTGGGCCTGGCCGTAGTTGGCGATAATAAGAGTAAAACCCCCAGGACGGCCGCTGACCTCCACAAGTGGTGACTTTCGCTGGGGGGCTATGAGGCTGGGTATGCTTGGGCCCTGAGCTGGGTATGCTTGGGACCTGAGCCGGGCCTGCTACATGGTTGGCATCAATCAGTGACTCCCCTTTTTAATCTGTAGGATGAAGGGGCTGGGGATGGTTGGGTCTCTATATTGCCTCGGGCATCTTTTATGCCCTGGAGGTTGTCCTGGTCTGTTGGGTGCACAGGCTGGTATAGACAGAAAGTACTGGCACGGTGTCCTGTCCTGATAAGAATATTTGGTAGGTTTTCTCTTGGGTCCTTTCACACTTTGGAACTCAGGACTACCTCTGGATAATCCTTCCTTTCCTTCAGTTATTGTTTTCTATGGTTGCATCACTCCTCCTGTGGGGACCCATCATGTGAACATTGCTGGTGAATGGTAAACCATTCAGGTTCATCTGGACACACATTAATGGAGGAATTTTTTCCTCTGATTGGGACCAGGGAAACGTCAGATTGTCTTATTGCCCACTAGGGGAATCCCGTCAATTTGTTGTAAAAATAACTACCACCCGTAACATTCCTTTGGGATACATTGGGGTATAACTATACCCAGTCCTGCACATGCCCAGTGTGACTTTGACTGGGTGCGCATAAAGCTAACACCCCGTTGAATGTAAATATCTAGATTATTAGGTAGTTACATAAACCCCATTTTGTTGCATTTTTGGCTGGTTATTGCCTTAGACCGTGGGTCTAAAAAAGAACCATATCCGTAAATGGATAGCAGATCCACGTATGCCTCAGCTCTTTGCTGGCTCTGCTTGGTGGCTGATTCCCCAAGCAAAAGCGAATGGCTTGCGGTTTATTTAAAAGCTGTCTGGGGCACCAGGCCTGGTGGACAAAGACACGGGCAGTTATCCGGTAATTCTGGGTGCTGCTAGTCAAGCAGGACCCTGATTTCCAGCGTGAAAACAAATAATAATAGTAATAATTTATGGAATGACAATAAAAATAATTTTAAAAGGCCCCGTCGGACCCTTGCTGGGTTTGTGAAGCAATTTGTGTGTTTGGAAAATGCTCTTGGGGAGATTCGATTTCTCTTTTTCATCCCCATTTTTTTCTGAGGGTCTGCATGGTCTTCTTTGTGACATACACAGCCTCATTACAAATTCCCAATAGAGTGTGCTGGGGGAGGGCACTTCCTTGGGGCTGTTCCTTGCAGTGACAGGATGCCAGGGGAAGGTAGTCAGTCCCAACTGCTGTAAATGGTGAACAGTGCTACGGGTAGTTAATCTACCTGCGTAAATGGAAAAGGATAGTGTGCAGGGTAGTCATCTCACCACTCCTACATAGAAAATCGGGGGGCATGATAGCCAGTCCCTGCCACTGCCAAAGTCGTGTGGATCAGGGGGTGGGGTACTTAGCCCCTACCCTGCTAAATTGTGGTGGACCTAGAGTTCAGCGATCCTAAAGAAAAACCTACTTAGGTGTCAGAGAACGTGGGTAGGGACGTGCTGCCCTTGACTCTATGTCAAGGCTGAGCAAAACCCCACCTGTGCAGACCCAAGAGGGCATCAACCAGAGAATAGGTTTATTACACGAGGAACACTCTATGGGGCAGGGGAGTTTTTGGGCTGGCCCACGCACCATCCTTAAACAAGATGCCTTGCAGGCAGTCTGACATTTAGACTCCACTCATCCCATAAGGATGCATATTCTATTTGGATTGTGAGCTGCATAGGCAGACCATGCAGTCTTGGCATGGAGTATGCAGTCTCAATATGAGAGGTTGTGGAAAGCTTTGATGCTCGATTACAGGAGAAATCTTTGGCCCCGCGGCAGCTTGGGCCACCTACTGGCAGTTGGGGTTGCGGGGCTGGCTTGTCCACCCTCCACACAGGTTCTAGCTATTAATTTGGGAGGCTATGCTTTAAGCCTGAACTAGAGCGAGGTGTTTGTCCTTCAGGCCTAGGTGGATTTTCAGTTATTTGCAAGCAGTGGCCTGGGGGGCTTGCTGATCTGGTCAGCTATGATACCCGCCAGGTTTGGTGGGGGGTGGGAGTATGCTTCCCTTAAAATGCTTTGTCACACAGTGAACAAAAGCTGCAATGAGTACCAAGGGTGGTTTGGGTTCTTTTGGCCACACCCATGCTTCAGGCTGGGCAGACTGAACTCTATCAGCAGTGGTATACACCTGTCCGAGTGGGGCTGGACATATTTCTGGGAAATTACGGCAAGGGCTTCGAGGGGCCTTGGGCCTCCTGGTGGGGCGCGGAGGCTTAAGCAGAGGCTTGGCCTCAGCGATGGCGGGTTGCTATGCGGTATACAGATTGCAGTCCGGTGAGCACCAGCTGACACCCAATTTGGGATTTAAGGGGTCCTGTGAGTATAGCCTTTGTGCCTTGCGGCATGGAGCGGGTAAAACAGACTGCCTTCAGGATGGCCCTGTTTAGGTCCTCTCTTTGAACCTTGTGGCTTGGGGGATGGAGCTACAGAGTTGTCCTGTAATGGCTAGCCGGCTGGGTGGGAGCCCCTGCAGTGGGCTCCCACCTGGGGCAGGGTGGCTTGCCCTATTGAAGAGGTAAGGGAGGGGTCCTCGACCTCTGGCCTTGACCATACCACATGCTGTGTTGCCCTTGCCGTTGGTTCCAGCTAAAGTTATCAGTTAATAAAGTGGCCCTATAGTTAAACCCAACACTTGTGTCTGCCTCATTATTTCTGGCTTGGGGGGGGCAAAAGGGGGATCTCAGCTAACCCAAACTGCCCTGCTCCCTGTTCACAGCATGGGTTGATTTGGTCCAAGCTGTAAGAGGCCAACAGTACTCTCCTGTTGTGTTGTGAGAAGGCCAGGGATATCACACACACACATATTGCGCTGCAAAGAAGGAGACAATTAGGGCTAGCCCTGTTGCCACAGTGTAGTGTTGAAAGAAAAAGTGCTGTGGCAGCTTGAAATGGGTTCCCCAAGGGAAGACAGGAGATCCAGAACAAAGGGATGCACTTACTTGTATACCGTCTTTCCCGTCCTTCTTGTCTTTCTTCTCTTGGATTGGCCTGCATCACCTGGGGAGGGGGATAGAATCTGTCTCTGGGGTGTATTTGTACTATGTATAGAGTTACATTTGACACATATTAATAAGAGTTACTTTTGACACATATTAATAAGGAAAACAAGGCCTCCTTGTTCTTCAATTTATCTCTGGGTTTCTCAAAGTCTCACTGGGGCCTGTGTGGATTCCATCTTGGACTCATTGCATTAGTATTGATTGAGCACCGTTGTTTTTAAGTGTTGGATGTTTTATTATGTATTTTATGTCTTAAGCTTACTATGTATTATATGTTTTTACTATAGCATGGTTAATTACCTTGCCCGTGTTAGCCGCCCTGAGCCCATTGGGGAGGGCGGGATATAAATGTGAAAAATAAATAAATAAATAAATAACGTTCCTGGGCCATAACTCTCACAGGCAGCTGTGAGCTCAGGCTATTGATAATCACCCATAATGCCCACATTCCAGTTCTTACCTGTTCTCTGGAGCTGTCTCTAACTGACACCAGAGAAGAATCTGTGGAAGCGAAAAAAGCTGCGGTTTGGTTCAGGTCTGGAGGTCCAAGAGTTGTTTCTAACGCCTTTTCTTAAATGGCACTGAATTAGTAGTCAGAAAACTGCAACGCCCATGAACCCCTGCAAGAAATTAGCATTATAAATAATTATTATTTTAAAAGCTCCTACAATATCCTTAGGATAAAATCAGGATCACGATCTAAATAAAAATAGAGCATCTGGGAAATTAGAGGAATGACATTTAAGGCCTCTTTGATTTCACCAGGAAACCTTCACTTCCCTCACCCCCTCAACCATCTGGAAGAGCAAGTTTGCTTGAGGAGCAGGTAGAGAAAGCTGGCAGAGAGAGGCAAGGCAGAATTCAGTTTCGAGTGACTGACAGTGCCTTCCTAAGCAGAGTCACTATTCTAAATACACTGACATCAATGCAGTCACTCTGGTTTCAGTTTCCCTTTTTCACATGGCCCTGATCTGAATTGTAGTTGTGCACACGCTTAATTTACCTTTTTACAGACCATGAAGATTTATGATCTTTGTCATAATCGTTTGTGCCCTTACTGTGAAAATTGAGCTCATTACATTGGCTTGCTCCAGCCAAGTGACATTGAAACTTCAGCATATTTGCTATGTGTCATGAGCCAAGTCAAGAATATGGGATTGTACTTCTCCAGCACACATGCATTTCCCCCTCCTTCGTCAATCCATTGGTGTGGTTTTATTCCTGCGTAAGCAACTTAGAAAAGATAAGCAGTGCAATATAGCAGCCATGGTGGCCATGACTCAACAGAAAGGTAGGATATAAATACTGTAAAAAAAGAGATAATAAAATAAACAGAACAGGTACAGAGCAATCCTGGGGGAGGGGTGAAAGCACTCTGGGAGCCAACTAAGCCTTATGCTGGCATAAGTCCAAAATACACCTGCATAAGATGTAGGTTTGACACCCCTGATATATGTGCTTCCTCCGTCATGGCTCCTGCCTTGTGAAATGGCCTGCTGCAAGTTCACTTCCCCATGCATGTGGAAGTCGAGAAAATTCCCACTTTCCTGGCCTTCAGCAACTATGCAAACCTGAACTATTCAAAATGGCTTTTTTGCACAGGTTGCACTGTACAAATTAGTTCAAAAACTTACCTGGCTAAATGATTGGAACTGTGGTCTATACTGTTGCATATAGCTTATTGTAGTATGATCCTATTATGTAATCTCTGTACCACTTAATGTGTCATATTAATACTTATGCTATGCTTCAGGTATTTCTGGTGGTTCCAGACTTCTAAAATCCTAATGCATTGGTTATTCAGTGTCCCATTTTGTTGATTGCACTGACTCACTAGCAATGGGCACAAACTGAGCCATGAAGCAAAATCTATCATGAATTCATTTGTGGTTCACAAAGAGAAGTCTGTGACAGTTCTACCATCATGAACATCCATGAACTTTAAAAGCATTTTGTAGTGGTTCATGGTTGTTCATGGACAGAGCAGAAAGCAGGGGTTTAAACCCCTTTAAACCCCTGCTTTCTGTCCTCCACAAAAGCTGCAAAAACAGCTGTGGGTGGGAGGTGCTCCCCACTACCACTTTAAAGGGACTGCACAGGATAGCCCCCAAAGCAGCTGTTTTTCAGGCTGTCTTCTGTGGTCCCTGTCACTCAGCTGTTTTCCAGGCTTTCTGCAAACCCCATTGAAAGGGACTGTGGTCCCTTTCAATGGGGTTTGCAGGGCCACAAACCATGAACTGGTCCAGTTTGTAAAAAAAAACTTCCTGGTTCGGTTGGGTTCATGTTTCAGTTTGTGGTTCAACCAGGAACCAACACAAACCATGTTTTCCTGGTTCATGCCCTTCCCTATGGATCACTATGTGCAATCTATCTTGGGTCCCTGTGATAAAGTCAGACTATAAGTAACATAAATAAAATGAATAAAATAAATCAAGTCTCCCATATTCAAGTACAATAATCTAACCACTCCCTATTTACTAAGCCACTTGTGGCACACATATAACATGTTGGCTGGGAGGGAGAGAACTCTATAAATGTAGCAGTGTATGTGTGTCACCTTCTCCTGCTCTTGCAGTTCCCTAGGTAGGAGACAGAATTCAAAATGCTTTTCTCATAGTCATTGTGTCTGAAGAGGGTTTAAAAAAATGTAGAAGAGCTCAGCTTCACAATGCAGCATGTTATATTTATACCTAACAAAAGTTCATACTGTCAGCACAAGAGAGCACAGATGAGCCCAAGGCACTTGAATAAGTCACCATGATGTTTGTTAGCTGGCAAAGTTTATGCATTAGATATGACACATAGCATAGGAATCAAATGCAGTGATAAAGCCACCTGTGTTATCCTCCTGGAAGCCGCTCATATTGCTACTGTAGCTGAGTCAGGCTTTACATTCTGTCTATGCTACCTATTTCATATTATCATTATATTGCCCTGAAGAACCCTTAGGCCATTGCAGTGCAAGTAGAGACCTACAAATTTGTTGAATTCCATGGAATTTGGTCCCTCCATCACATTGTGTATTAATAGAATCATAACTAGAAAGTGATACTGTTGGCAAAGGCTAAAGGCTTAATCATTTCTAGATTTCTAAATTAGAACTGGTAGACATCTGATCCAAAAACTGTTTTTCCTGATTCATTCTTAAAGCCTCTGTGGTTTTTTGCAATCTGCTGCACTTCCCCCCCTCCCATGCCTAGGGATTATACAGTTTTAGTATTTTAGAGGAGATGTGTTTAGCAATTAATTGGGAAGAGTTCTTTAACACAAAATTCCAGCAAAAGGACCAAGTTTCTTAGTCTAAGTCTGCGAAAAGCAGTTTTATATTTGTACTTATTCATTTATTTCATTGAAATAAATTTATTTCATTTCCCCCACTTTTCCTTTTAGTAGGTTAAAGCTGTGCATGTCATATTACCAGGTGTTTCCCCACAGCGAAGCATTCCCCAGGCTCAGCTTTAGACTCACTGAGCTATCTTGATAAATTTAAATCAATGCATTATCAGACCACTATTTGATATGACATGTTTCTCATGTAATGATAGAAAGGGATGGAATGGTATCTAATCCAGCCTGCTGATCAAACCAGAACCTTTACTTTCTATGTTTCCACAGACACTTTGCCTCATTTCAGACTGGCATGTTCATGATCCAAGAATAGGGAAGCAAATAAGCCACGATCTACACAGGAAGACTCTTGGATGATATTTTAAAGGTAAACCTTCCCCACAGGGAGACCTTTGGGTTTTCTCTATATTAAATGTATCACTGCATCCATCAGCTAATCTTCTGGTAATGAGACTGGGGGTTAAATCTATGCTTTTAAAAACAAATATGTTGTTGTTGCTTCTGCTCTTGTTGTTGTTATTCAGGGCAGCTGATCAGAGATGCTATACAGTAATTTCATTACCCTTCAGCAGTCATATGAGAATATGGTCATTTTAAAAGATTATCATATAGTACAATGCCATTACCAGTTCATAGATTCAGGTGGGGTAGCTGTGTTGGTCTGAAGTAGCAGAACAATGTTTGAGTCCAGTGGCACCTTTAAGACCAAAGACATTTTATTCACGGTACTGTAGCTGAAGAAGTGTTCTTGCACACAGAAGTTTATACCATGAATAATATTTTGTTGGTCTTTAAAGGTGACACTAGACTCAAACTTTGTCCTATTACCAAATCATGGAATACATTAGAAGGCAAATTTTTGGAAATTAGCAATCTTTTTTGCAAGATAGTTTCACAAAGTCACATAATCACATTAATACTGAGGAGAAATGTCATCTTGGGAGGTCTTTCCCAATGCCAAAACACTAATGCAAATCACATACTCCTTATCTATACAAAAAAAAAAATCTCAGTGAGAGTGTAGGTTCAAATTTACAGCATTCTGAATGCTAATCACCATGTTCTATCTTTTAGAATCAAATTGGTAATTGAGTTGCATATAAATTCAGAATATGACAATATCAGTTTCAGATATCGTTGTGTTCTGAATTTACATTCAACTCAATTCCGTTTCTACAGGAATTGCCCCACTATCTAATGTACAAGGAAAATTCCTCCCAAAGAAGACACAAGTGAGGTTTCCTTTTGCCTATCCTCTATTTCCATCATGTGCTGGGACTGATGCAGCGAAACTGGTTATTTACAATATACATGCATATGCAGTGAAATAAACTGTAGTCAGATAGCAGAAATAGCAACAACATTGTGTTTTGTGCAGGCATACTTTAACACTCTCCCATCACACTAATTATGCTTACTCTGGCAAACAATGTGATTATTATGTGCATATTTTGTAAACGAATAAATCTGAAGCTCAGAAAAATGGTGGCATAACAGGTTTCCAAGCACAGGTTGGAGGAAAAGAAGGAATTATAGCAGTTCTGATTTTCCATTCCTGTATAATCACTTACTAAATTGTCCACCTCCCATGCTCTAATCTATTTGATGATTACAGATTGACAAGGTATAGCAAAAGAGACAGAGCAAAAACAGCAAATTTGTTATTGCTGGTGGATTGTATATTTTAGTATTTATTTTGGAAAAACACCCTCTAAATCAAGGCCACTGGGATAGCTTGATCAAGTATTCCAAAATTTGTTATATGGATCTTTTTTATTAAGGGAAGCTTGTACTTTTGTTTTTTGATTCAGATTATAATTTCCAAACTGCTTTATCCATAGATGGGAAGCATTATTCCAACGTAATAGCACAATTCTTGGCATTCTTACCCACTTGCTGTACTCCACCTTGATTTCAGCTGTTATGCAGCTAACTAATGCCCCACTGAGCATACGAAGAATTTCTTAGCAACTCAGTACTTTGACCTGTTTGCTGCTTGATAGGGGTAAGAAAGAAGGCTGAAGGCAGCAATCACTCCGAATGTCCTTGCTTTGTTGAAAATGTTCTGTTGCAGAGATAGTCAGCTGCGTGACCTACCTTATCTGATTTTTTTTTTTGGGGGGGTTGTATTTTTAAAATCCTCTGAAGTGTTTTTCCCTCCTGAACTTTCATTCAAGCTCCCATAACACTTTAAAAATGGTCTTTTAAAAATGCTACTCTAGTAACTTGTTTGTCCATTCTATCTGAAAAAGTTACCACTCACTGCTCACAAAATTCATTCTTCCCCCATCATCATCGATTCTCACAGGAGTGATATATTTTTGAAATACATTATCTCACAAGCCAGCACTTGCTGTTCCTGCTCTCAGTTCTCACATCAAAAACTGTGGAGATAACAAGGTGTGTGTATATGAAATTCACAGGGAAGCAAGCCTTTAATTCTGATAGTCATGCCCTGCTTCTTCATAGCTTAAGTTAAAGAGCTCCTTTTTTGCTAGAATTACCCTATGCTGAATATGGCATAGAATACAGAATATATCTGATGATAAAAGTAAAGCATAAAGAAAGCACTGGGGGCCAAATTAGTTGAGACAATAGTGGATTCATATTTTTCACTTAAAAGGGATTAGTTTTTCACTTAAAAGGGATCAATTTTAATAGTAATTGGGTTATGAAAGTGAAGAGTGGAGAGCCCTCTTCCTGTCTCCTGCTTATATACCTACAATACTCTTATACTGTTCCCCTTTCAGATTCAGTTGTCACTGGGGTTCTAGCTTACCTGAGGCACCAAAGGAGAGATTGAGAGAACCACACACTCATCATAATCAGCTTGAACTACATGAGGAAAAAACCCTTAACATAACAAAATCTAACACTACATTATATGCAACTGAGATAGAATCATTGTTAAGTTGATGATGGCAAGAAAGTTTTTAAAGGGCTTTTCTACAGCCTCCTTTTCCTCCCTTGTGCATTCCTGTTACTTTGGGTTTGTTTGTTTGTTTGTTTCTGTTCTGCATGTGTTTTGCTCCCTCTAGTGGTCGATTCACTTTGCATCTGTTTATGTCTAGCATAAAAACCTGTGGTTTAAATCTGCAGGGTAAGATGCTGGACATAAACAATGTAATATCAAATCAACCACTAGAGAGAGCAAAACGTGTAGAACAGAAGGGGGGGGAGAACCCCGAAGCAACAGGAACACACAAGAGAGGAAAAGGAGAATGTGGAAAAGCCCAACGTCTTGGTGAAATATCAAGCACAGAACAGATGTTAACCAGATTCTGATGGAACCTATTAGGTTCCAAAATGCTCTGCATGATCCAATGCCCCCCAGCAGTTCATTAGAAGTACTGATAGAAGACTGCAAATCCCATCTCTCTGAAGCCATTGATAAAATTGCTCCCAAATGTCCTCTTCACTCCCAATCCAAATTATCCCCCTGGTAAACTATGCAACTCAGGAGAATGAAATGGGAATGTAGGCATGGGGTTTGATGATATTTTCTGCTGTGCCATCAACTGTTTTATTGCCTCAGTGTTTGAACAAATACTCGCCACAGAGCTCAAAGAGCTCTGCCTTAAAGACTACCTTAATGAATAACCATAATGCGCAAAAAAACCCATATCCAAGAGATCTCATGAAAGTGTCCCGAATTGTCCCCTCCCCCCTCCCCCACCGGTGTTATAAACATAAATTACAACTAAATATTACTAGCTATGTATCATCAAAATATAAGAGTAATTCTGTTATCTAAGCTTCAAAACCATATTAACTTTTTTTTATAACCAAACAGTGAAACATTTTAAATCTTGCCATTCTTACTCCCTCTGTTCACTTAGATCTCAGTTCTCAAAGTTCATGCGTCTTCTCATTGGGATCTTGCTCCACTTAAACAGGGTGTTTTGGCCATCTCGCTTTCTTTTTTTGATGTGATTTGGGTCCAGTTCCATGCCTTCCTCCTGTGTATTCAGAGCTTTGAGACCAATAGCTTTTAAGAGGGAGACTCCTGTGTCGGTGTCATCAGCTTGGTAGTTCTTTCCCTGGAACCAAAGTTGTAGTCTTCGGTTCTAAATGTTCTAATATATGTTGGAAGTACCAAAACAAAGTAGGATCTTTCTTTCATATGTGATGTTTGTGTGATAAAGCAAAGAAATATTGGGCCTGGATTCATGAGATTTTGCAAAAAAATCCTAAAATGTACAATACTTTTTACCCCAGAAATCTTCTTATTGACATTTTACCAGATACTTGTAAAAGAGATTATTGTTACCTTATAATGTACATATCCACCTCTGCCAGGATTTTATACGCTAAATATTGGAAGAGCCCTGAGGTTTCAACCAAAGAAGAATTTTTTAATAAGATTCTGGAAGCGGCTGAACTGGACAAACTAACTTTATTATTGAAAGGACATACAGAAAATACATTTGAAAATACATGGCTAAGATTCTACAGATGGTATGAAAATTTTTACAACTCAAAACAATGAACAACCTTTAGTCTAATACAAAGGAAAAAGAAGAAAATCTTTATCTAATAGCAACTATAAATTTGAACTTTTGTAAATGGCAGAGAGAATAATGTTAGAAATATGAGAAAATGTAAACATTTTTGAATTAATTCCCACCATAAATGTTTGTATGTTTGTTTGTTTTATATGTATCAGTATAATAAAAAAAATTAGAAAGAGGAGCGAAAAAGGAAATAGTTTGGGGAAAGAGATAAACTGGAATATGAAGTGACCTGTGTGTGTGTGTGTGTTTGAGTGTGTGTGTGTGTGTGTGAGAGAGAGAGAGAGAGAGAGGAGAAAATGGTGCAATAACCACAGTTGCCATTCACACAATGGAAAAGCTAAACCAAAATGGGGATTTGGGGCTACAACCCTAACAATAAAAGATCATACAAAAGGAAGATTTTTAAAGGTTGAAAACAGCACTTTGAATTACATCTGAAAACTAAGTACTAACCACAAATAGAGCAGAGAAATAAGATGTCCCCTTGGGCTAGAACCTGTTAATAACCAGGCTGCTGTTGTTCTGGACCAGCTGAAATTATAAATATCTTATAAGGGTTATGATATACCAGCTGGACTATGGTACCTTCTGGCTAAGTGTCTATAGTTATTTTAATTCTTCCCTTCCAGTAAAACTCAGTATGTTGTCAGCCTGGAGTCCTTCAGAAGTAAATATGAATACTTCTTTGTCCAGTGTTTCTGCTAGCAGCAGTCAATTCTGTTACAAAACAAAACTATCCTGTTGGGTGATTTAACAATGCTGACTGGAATCATTTTGCTGCTTTGGGACTGAATAACTAAATTGTTTGGGGCTTTTTAAGGGCAGCAGGGAGGGGAGAAAGTTCTTTCCTGAAGGTATTTCAGGTGTTAATTATTTCCTTCAGTATTGTGGTGAATTCCTGACATGATCGGTTAGAAAGACACGTTCCTAGCGGGAAAATTTTTTTTGAAGCTCTATCAGATAGGATGCCAAAGAAGTTTTGGGAACACTTTTTCGACGCACTGTATGCCATTGTTAAATTATGATGATATTCCATAGCTTGAATGGTTTTAAAACCCATGAACGAAAGCAACAATGACAAAAAATTAAATGCAAAATGTTTGTAAATCGGATGGATGTTAAAACAAATTGAATCTATCATGAAAAGAGCACATAATCTCCTTAGTCCTCGGGGGGGGGGGGAATTACCTTTGCTCCAGATCTTGAATTAAATTAGAGGGCAACAGTGAAAATGTCTCAAGAGTCATTTAATTTTTAAATGTAATGTTTTAAATGCAGTGTTTATGATGCTGAACTATACTGCATTCAAAATAACAAAAATACTAGTCTAATTTCTAGGTATAGACTGAAACAGTGTAAGAGTTTTATGTACTAGCCCACACACATACCTTCCTCCCTGGCCAGCTAACTCTCTGTAGCTCAGTCAGGAGTTTCTGGTCTATGGGTAGAATGAGCAATCAGACACCTGGGCAAGATATTTGACAACAGTCTGAGATCTTTAAAAGGAACAGATCATTATTTTCCAAAATACAGTCTCAAGTCACTGGAGCACAAGGCCGATGGAAAACTATATCAAAACACTACAGGGTGTTAAAGAGCTACGAAAAGAAAAAGAAAACACATCAGGCTAAACTATACTGTCACTGGTGTTACCTTGCATTCCTTTTCCTGGAATAGACACAAGCCCACAGGAACTTTGAACATCGAGGCTGGTCAAGACAGACTTCACAGTATTTGCTCTTTGTTTCTTGGACCTTGGCTTTTAATGCATACTTCTGACATATAATCTAGACTTTATAATCCTTCCTGTTTATTTTATTTTTTAAAACATTTGTATGCTGCCTTTTCACCCAATCAAGGTCCACAAGTGGCTAACATAAAAACACTAAAACATTTTAAACAATTAAATATAGTTAAATATATAATGCAACTTAAATCACAAACAAAAAATACTACAAAAAGGGCCAATAACTGTCATTGGGGGTTTGCCAGATGAAACAAAAAGGTCTTCACCTGCTGGCAAAAAACACCAATAGAGGAAGACAGATGTATCTCCCTGGGAGGGAGTTCCTGAGTTTTAGTGCCACAGCAGAGAAGACCCTTTCTCAGGTCACCACCAGTCTAGCCTCAGATGGCAGGGACAACTGATGCAGGGCCTCTGAGGATGACCAGAGTGAGAGGGTGGGCTTGTATGGGAGGTAGGCCTCAAGATATGTTTGTTGCAGGCCGTACAGGGTGTTCCATCTTTGTGCTTTCACTTTAACCTACCGAGACACTTGCAGTGGGTCCCAAATGTAGCACTCTGTAACCCTTCTCCAGTCAAACTCAGGTGCACATCCCCAAGCTTTTATGACCCCACTCACGATATCCAAATAGCCATCTATCTTGTCTCCTCCTGGAAGTGGGCAAATATCCATCCCTATCCTGCCCATTTATTTCCATTAGGGAAACTCATCTCCTCTCAACATGCTATTTGAGAAATTTATAGTTCTTGTTCCCAAAGAAAGATTTTTTTCCCTGAGAGCAGCACCTCCCTGAGTGTAAATCATGCATTGCTTTATCATAACAAATGTTACTACTACTGTTAGTGACAGTTACTTCAAGGCTGTGGTCACACACACACACAATAATCTACTTTCAATCCACTTTCATTGCACTTTGCAACTGGACTTTTGTTGTGTGAACTGGCAAAATCCAGTTTGAAAGTGCACTGAAAGTGGATTGCAAGTGGATTATTTAGAGTGTGTGACCACAGCCAAGTGTTCTGTGGTCTCAAAGCAATAGTTGACAGCAAAGAATGTTTTAATTGGGCCAGGTGTTTTTATGTCACTTTTTGAACTAAACTGGTATGACCATCCCAACTGAAGATTTATGAGAGCCTCTCTACTTCAAAGAGATGAGGTCAGACGTTTATTAGCTGTTTTAAAGAAACTTTAAATTAAACTCTCCTTTCAGTTTAATATACTTTAAATATTGAGTTAGTGGAAATCTGAAAGGAATTTATAAGCAATGTCTATATATTTGCCTTTTTGGCTTATTATTTTAAAGAAAATACTTTGTTTGCATTTTTTTTAGCCCCCGGAGGGGATTTTTTATTATTTTTTATAAAACTACAAAATTAACACAGAAAAAAGGGAGGGGGGCTACATTTAGAGGATAAAGTAAAGCAACCCACTACTACCTAAAACCCCAAGAGAGGAGATCATCAATAGCTTAATTACATCAAGTCTTCCCTTCTTTTGTGACATTATAAACTGAGTCAAACATTTATAATATTTTTACCCTTTTCTTTAAATCTTAAACTTAACTGTCTAAGAATAGTACCCCCAATCATCCCATTTCAAAGTTCTCAAAGGCACAAATCAGAGTCCTTCAGCCTTCACTTCTCCTTTTCCCATCTCTTCCACAACTTGTAAAGACTTTTTGGAGCTGCTGCCCCTTGCGCTGCAAGAGACAGTGATCAGATGCCCGTCATTGCCCCGCGGTTTCTGGAAACTAGTACCTCGGAGGTACTAGTTTTTTATGGTGCATCTTCGGCGGGAAGCCTCGGGTTTGCCATGGGAGCTCTACGCTTCCCAGATGTTGCAGTTTGATCACGCCCAGAAAATCCACCTATCTTCCATCTCTGTAGCGTGGCTAATGCTCTGTGTGACCACAGCTATTGTTATACTTTCATATGCATGTATTAATGTAAAAGAACAATTTTTGTAATGAAAACGTCTAAGTTTTGTACTAAACTCAGCCTGAGAGTTCATTCAAAGGTGAAAGGAGTCTAGATAGACAGCCAAAAGAAAATGAACAGAAATATAAATCAATATAATGAGCAGTGCACCTGCATTGTAGGAGTTGAGATGCAGCCAAGTAATATCCTGTTTGTCAAATATGTGATTGATGACTGACCAGACAAAGACATCTGAAATGAGCATGTCTAAATGATGTCAATGATGATGTAAACTGAGGAGGGGCAAGAAGAGCATATAAGCAAGCTCCCGGCTGTAACACATTGAATATCTACAAGCTGTGAGGTGTTCCTTTATTCGAATAAATTCTTTTGTTACCCTTTACTGCCTGGATAAATTGTTTTTCTGTGTGATTCATTGGCTAGCCACAGAAGTCAAAGAACCTTAGTGCCCAAGGAAGGCTCCTGCCATGGCAGCTTCCCCCACAGCTCCAGAGGCCTCCTTTGAAGTTCTGCTGCCATGGGGAGCTGCAGCCTAGTTGTTCCTGGCCTTGCCGGCTTAGGGAACTCAGAGGCTGAACAGCCTTGGTAAGTTACATTCTCTGCTCTTTGGTAAGTTACATCTTTTACTTTTGGGGGGATAACATCCCTGTATGTAAGATTTTTCTGCACACCTAGGAAGTGACCCAAGTGTGCAGAAAAATCTCTTTGCCCCCTATGTCCCCCCTATCTGTGGAAATATGTATCTGCACATAAAGGGCCATGTTGAGAATTAAATATATAGATTCTATTCTATTATTTTCTTAATCCTTCAGTGGCTGTGATCTGGCGGGTGATCCCTCAAAATGTGGTTTTGTTTTTTTGGCAAAGGTCAATTTTTTGTTGCCCCCCCCCCCTAGAGCCTGAGAGTCAAATCAACTCTCACTTCATAATCTGTGATCAGATTGACGCTGTGGTATGTTTCCTACTGCTAAAACAAAATGGAGATGAAAGATTGTATATTATTTTAGTAATAAGATGGTACCTGTAATGATTTCATGTTTAACTGTGTGTGTGTGTAGCTTTAAAAGTTTGGTTTGCATGACTGTGATGATAATCTAGAGTGCTGGAATCAGGCAAGTGATATGATTGGTGAGTGACAAAGAGGGGGAGGGGTTTTAGAATGGATGCTGTGTGGAGGATTTGAATGTCTATCAAGAGTGCAGTTAGAGATGACAGTTGATGAAGTCAGTGGAAGGGCAGTTAAGCTATGTGGGAGAGAAGGAGCAGCTTCCCTTGTGTGGGTTGTTAAGTTCTATGTCTTAGAGTTGAATAAGACAGTTGATAAGTTAAGTTCATTCTGAAGTCTGAAGGAGAGACAGTCTTGTGTGTTATGAAAAGTTGAAGTATAAAGAAACAGTAACCTTATATGGCCTGAAGGGAAAAGGGTTACAAAGTTATATGCCCAGATCCCTGTCAGTAAGAGAGAAAAATGTGTGATACAGCAAGCATTTGTTCAGTATTTAAGCCTTCCTGGTTACAATGAGTTAATCTTTTATTTGTGAATTACTTCAATAAATCCTCTTTTATTCAAATATACCCACTCTGAAAGAAATACTTCCCAGGATCACATAGTACCTCGAACGCCTTAAACCCTCGACAAACTTACCCAGAAATAGAGAAAGCATAAAGGTTTGGAAATCCTTTTAAAATTTCCTGGTGGCAGCCGGAATACCCAGTAGAATAAAATATAAAGAATACTTTTAAAGTAAAACCAGACCTCCCCAGTTAAGGGGTCGTCACAGTACCGTTTTATTTCTTTGCTATTTTAGTATCAATGACCAATTACGTTTTTTATTTACAAAAGTTCTGAATCAAAATGTCTTTTGAAATACAAAATACCTTGTTCACAAAGTGATGATTCTACAGCAACAACATAACTGCTGATTAAATCAAGGTTAATCAGGTCATACTGATGAATGTAAAACCTTTGATGTCTGCTGAGAAATAAAGGTTTCTCAATACTAAAGCAGTTTGAAGTGACCTAGGCTACTTTATTTTGCTGACTGAGTGTGTGTGTGTGTGTGTGTGTGTTTGTGTGTGTGTGTGTGTGTCTGTGAGAGAGAGAGAGAGAGAGAGAGATTTATAGCATGCAAATATTTATTATGGGGGGAGAAATAGTTTATATAATATACACTTGCACCAGGGCTGTAGCTAAAGCCCTTCTAGTGGGGGGGGGCCTAGGGAAAGGGGCCCCCGGAGTGTGTGTGTGTACGCGCACGCGCCGCACACACATCGCCGGGAGTGGCGTAATGCCCTCTCCCCTTCTCTGGCCCTGACTGTCAGGGTCCCGGCTCCGGCCACAGCCCTTCCTGCCTTGGCGGCGGCCCGCCTGTCGCTTCCCACCCACCCCCGGTGGCGGGCCCGCCTCCCCGCCCGCCCAAAAAGCGGGGGCTGACCGGCCGGAGGACGATGGAACTCTCTGCAGTCGCCGCAGCCCGAGAGGGGAGGAGAGGCAAGGTGACCCCGGCAGCAACAGGCAGCGCCTCCGCCGCCCGCGCGCCTCCGAGACACAACGCGGGCGGCCCTCCTCGCCACACGTGCACTGGCCGTTCTGCTCCGCTCTCCAAGAGGCCCCAGAAAGGCCTCTCGGAGAGCAGAGCGGCGCAGCCGGCGCACGTGTGGCGAGGAGGGCCGCCCGTGTTGCGTCTTGGAGGCGCGTGGGCGGAGGCGCTGCCTGTTGCTGCCTCTCCTCCCCTCTCAGGCTGCGGCTGCGGAGAGTTCCATCGTCCGGCTGGTCAGCCCCCGCTTTCGGGCGGGGAGGCGGACCTGCCGCCGGGGGCGGGGGTGGGAAGCGACAGGCGGGCCGCCGCCAAGGCAGGAAGGGCTGTGGCCGGAGCCGGGACCCTGACAGTCAGGGCCAGA
>NW_015176009.1:361293-424936 GCF_001447785.1 Gekko japonicus | reverse complement strand
GTACGCGCACGCACCGCACACACATCACCGGGAGTGGCGTAATGCCTTCCCCCCCTTCTCTGGCCCTGACTGTCAGGGTCCCGGCTCCGGCCACAGCCCTTCCTGCCTTGGCGGCGGCCCGCCTGTCGCTTCCCACCCCCCCCCAGCAGCGGGCCCACCTCCCTGCCCGCCCGAAAGCGGGGGCTGACCAGCCGGAGGATGATGGGACTCTCGGCAGTCGCCGCAGCCCGAGAGGGGAGGAGAGGCAAGGCGACCCCGGCAGCAACAGGCAGCGCCTCCGCCGCTCGCGCACCTCCGAGATGCAATGCGGGCGGCCCTCCTCGCCACACGTGCGCCAGCCGTGCTGCTCCGCTCTCCGAGAGGCCCCAGAAAGGCCCCTCACAAGTTTAAAAAGTACCAGGTGAAAGTGGTAGCAAACCCTGGAGAGCGCGTTGATCCTGCTTCCCAGAAGTGTGAATGCTGAAAGCCTCAATTGCTGATGCGCATAAGTACGTATCTCCGGATTACCAAAAAGAAAGCCACACCTTACAGCCACGCCTCTGCCAGGGGCAGGCCAACAGTGCAAACGCTTCCTTGCGCCTCCTCCCCGGTATGCTCTTGCATCAGTCGGTGCAGTGTGACCGGGTCTTTTTCGCCACGACTCCCTCATGCTTCAAACTGCCAGTCTAAACTCAGCCAGAGATTGGCAAACCCCTTTCTACCTAGCAGTTTGCAGGAATTTATACAATAGGGTTACAAATTCACTGAAACCAACTGTTAATTCAGTCTTTGAAACAGTGGGGGAGGGATTATTTACCCTAAAAGAAAAGCCTCTTGGTTTTTTGCACTCGACCTAAATTGTGCAATCTAGAAATGGCCAAAACCTGAGGAAAGTGTCAAGCATCTTTCCTGACAATTGAGATATTATCTTCTCAAATTATTTCAGCTATAAAGCAGGAGAGTACTGTCTGCTTGATGAACTGTCTTTTTGTTGGGACACTGCAAGTTCATCCTTCAGTCATGAAAGAGTTAATCTGTTATTTAGTTAGTTTCAGAGTAGGACCAGTTAGACCTTAGGCACATATTTCTTGCCATAGAAAAGAAGGTGATATTCCTAATGAGTTGGGATTGGGGCCAAGTATTGATTAAGCAATTTCAGTGGGGTGCTACTTGCAGCTTGGCACATATACAGAAGTAGGTACATTGGGGTTAACTTTCTATCTCCTTTGTTCTCTCACACAAGGTTTAGCAAACAACTAGACAACATAGAGCTTAGATTTCGTTAGCCAGGAGGTTTGTTATTTTATCTCCAGTGTAACCCTTTTACCCTTGTTATTTAGTAAAGTCTTTTTCTTAAACAAATACACATGTGTGGCTGTAATCCTTTTTTACTCTGCTGAATATCCAACACTTTTAAACCTTGGAAGAAAAACAAACAAAGGCTGCGGTCACACAGAACATTAGCCACGCTACAGAGATGGAAGATAGGCGGATTTTCCGGGTGCGATCAAACCACAACATCTGGGAAGCATAGAGCTCCCATGGCGAACCCGAGGCTTCCTGCCGAAGATGCACTGTAAAAAACTAGTACCTCCGAGGTACTAGTTTCCGGAAACCATGGGGCAAGGGTGGGCGTATGATCACGTTTCTGGTGGTAGCTCGTGGCATCCGGCGCCCGCTCATGTCCCGTTGCGAAAAGGTTTTTTTCCCAAGTCTCCACGGGATGCGCACAAGCACTTAACAGCGCATGCGCACAGTTTGGTTAAAAAACCCACAACCCCCGCCACGCCACTTCTTTGCCGTGCCGCAGGAGCGAGGTATGATAGGCACCTCCCCCCGAACCATGGGACATCGGCGGGGCGTTTGATCCGGCGGCCGCACGGTAGTTCGCTCTGGGGCAAACAGCCACGCCTCCCCCCCCCCCGCGATATCTGGCCCGTGTGACTGGGGCCAAAATGCCAGAATCAGTCCTCCACTGCTGCCTTTCAGTTCAGCTTACCTAGAACTAATTTGTCTGTTCTTATCACAGGAAAAGGCTGTTGGCAGGCTGGTTAATAGTTCCTTGGCTGTATTTTTTCTCTCCTCGGTATTCTGGAGCAGGTTGCATGGTTTGTGTTTATCTTTCTTCTTCTTTTGTTTTGTTTTGTTTATCAGCCACTTATCTAAACCTGTAACTGGCCTGAATCTATCCAAGTCCTATATGCTGAATGGTGTCTGTTTGACCTGAATTGTTGTGGTGCTGATTCTATCCATACTTACTTTCCCCTATTCTGCTTACATCTATGAGTTATTTCCATAAAATGCATGAATTATTTCCATAAAATGCATGAATGATATACTGTTGACCAAAGGAAGATTCCTTTGAGAATTAAAAATACAGTACCAGGACAATGTATGTTTTTACCAATCAGTTTTTGTTGTAATCCTTATTACATAGCAAAATTGTTTTGATTTTAAATAATAGATGGAGAAGAAGAAGAGGAGGAGATTGGATTTATACCCTGCCCTTCACTTGGTGTCTCAGAGCGGCTTACAAACTCCTTTCCCTCTCCCTCCCCACAACAGACACCCTGTGAGGTATGTGGGGCTGAGAGAGCTCTTTCAAGAACTGCACTTTCAAGGACAGCTCTTGTTAGAACTATAGCTTGCCCAAGGTCATCCAGCAGTTGCATGTGGAGGAGTGGGGGATCAAACCCAGATCACCCAGATTAGTCTGAGGACTCCCTGCGGTGGCGCAGGGAGCTTAAGCACCTGCTAGTAACAACAATAGCGAACAGCCATAGTGGCTGTTCGAATCCCCACCGCGGCCGGAGTGAGCTTCCGGCCCTCAGTCCCAGCTCCCGCCAACCCAGCGGCTCGAAATAAACATCAAACAGAGAAATGGGTACCTGTCTTAGAGGCAGGGGGCCCCCTCCTCCTGGTTCCGTGCCAGGAGGTTAACGGCGGCAGCGGCGACGAGAGAAGCAAGAGAGAAGCGGCAACGAGAAGGCGGCGAGGAAGAACAATGGCGGTCCGGCAACCGTGGAGGCAACATCGGGTGGAGGCAGGGCCAAACGACCCAGCTGCGAGGCGACGCGACGCGGCTGGAGCCTGAGGGACGAATAGCCGAGCCGCAGTACGACAAGCAGCGTGCGGAAGGAAGCCCGCCGAGGATTGCCAGCTACCCGGGAGTGCCGAGACTATGCCTGGAACTGCCTTGAGCCGCCGGAAAGTGTGGAAAAAAGAAGAAAGGAAAAACCCGCTGTCTGGGTGCCGTTAGGTAACCCCCCCCTCGCACAAATTGTGGCCTTAGTTAGGATCGCTTTTAATTGTATTTTTTATAATCATTACACACTACAACAGAAATAAGGTAAGGGACTACATCTAGGGACTAAGTAAAGATACCCACTAGTAACTAAAAACCCAAGAGATGAGATCTTCTATTCAGTTTACATAAACATCAAGTCTTAATCCCGTTAATCCCATTACAAACTGAGTCAAATGTAACATTAGCTTTTTCAATTCTTAAATTTAACTGTCATTAAGAAATTCCCCAAAGCATCTCATTTCAAAGTTTTCCAATGGCACAAATCAGAGCCCTTCATCCTTCACTTCTCCTTGCCCCGTCTCTTCCGCAATTTATAAGGACTTTTGGGGGCTGCTGCCCCTTTCTCTGAAAGAGAGTCCTCTCCAGAAGAATCTGAGTCCAGCTCGCCATTGGACTTACTGTCCTCCCCATCTTTTTCTTCCTCCACTGGCCCTCCCAACTGGACTCTTAAAAATTCCCGAGCTTTCCGAACAGAGTCAATCTTTTCTTTTTTATCCTTGATTTTGAAGGTAATGCCTTCTGAAGTTAGCCATCTATATCCAATTGAATTTGTCTGAAGAAAAAAACCAAGATCTTTGTATTTCTTCCTCCTTTGTTTTATTTTAACACATCCATATCGCTTAGCAACAGTTCCGCTTTTATCTCTGTCACTGGGGCCAGTATTTCACTCATCGTTCCCTTCAGATTCTCACCCTTAGTCTCTGGCATGCCCTGAAAGTGAAGAATCATATTAGCCTTTTCCATTTGTAATTGTAGCAGCTGATCTTCTGTGGAAACTTGCTTCCTTTCCAATTTTTGTACTTTCTTCTTCACCTTTTGGGCAGTGGCGTCCACTTCTTTCACCTTCTCAGCTGTTTGATTCATCATTTTCAAAGTCTCGTTTATCTGAGTTTGCTGAGCGGTGATGCACTGAGTCATTGTTGACATCTGCTCCTTGAAGTTATTCAGCTGGTCCAGCAGGAGGCGCATGGATTCTGCAAAGTCTTTGCCAGCTCATTGGTTCCTTCCAGTTTTGGGCTCTCAGTTACTTTCGATTTCAACAATTTATCCTTTTCCGTCCTCTTCCCCGCCATCTTTCTTGATTTGAGCTTAAATGCTCAAACTCGGCTTGGTAAGTACTTCTTAACAGTTTTAACTGTTTTTTCTTCCGCTCCCCCCCTCGCTCGCTCAAAAGTTCATGCACTTGGGAGGTGTCCCTCCCCCGCTCACCTTAGTCTCTGCTCCGTAGGGTAGGGTGGGGAGCTTTCTTTTCTCTTTAATCAATGCTTAAATGACTCACATTCATAATCGATCCTCAGACCTCGTTTACATTCTCTTTTGGACGCTCGATCTCCTGCGCTTGCCCCGGTCAGCATCGCTTGGGTCCATTCGGTCTCACAGCATGGAGAACCATCGGAACGGAGAGGTGCCTCAATTCTCTGGCATTACGCCGTTGAAGAGGTGACCTCTCAAAAGTTCCATGACCAGGGTCCCTTCAACCGGGTCCCTGGGGGGATGACGAACCTGTGCACCCCCTCCTTCGGCTGGAGCGCAGCTTCACCCCCGGGATGTCCGGGAGGTGAGTCTGTTCTAGCGTGCCGCCATCACCGGAAACCCATATAATTTCATTATCAATCAATTGACCTCTACTCACCTCACATATCCAAATAAAGCTACCTGATTCACACTGGAAGAAAGAATAGTAATTCTTTACGCATTAAGATATTTCTTGGGATGAACAGTGAATGTGCTCTTCAACCAGATCATTGACTCACAACTGCCTCTCTAGCAAAGACAATAGCTGAATTAGTTGTTACATAGAAATGATCACCCTTAAGGAGACAAGGGAGGGGGACCAACACAGACTCTCAGTAAATATCATGCAACATACAACTTAGGTAGAATCCCAGTTTTGAACTCATCAGATAATTTACAACAGAAGAACCTTAATACTAAAATTCATAAGTTAAAATTCCATTTGAACTCTGGTTTCAGAAAGAGGCATCAGCTGTCCCAAGGCATTCCATTCACTGTAAAGTTTCCCCCATATAACGTTACTACTTGTTCACGAGAGTTGCTCGCTTTGGTGAGTATGAACTGACTGCTTCCAGGAAGAAAAGAAGGACATGCCTAGCTACCATTACCCCAGATTACTTCTGGGGAGCAGGATTTTCTGTGCTTGGTTTCCTCTTTAACCTTCCATTGTAGATATGTCTGCAACCTCAGAGCTTATAATGAATAAATGACAGAAGATAAGAATACCAAGGCTCTTTACTGTATGCACATGAAGATAGTGAGCATAGAGACTTGCAACTTCCCACCCACCCAGACTGACCCAGAAAAAGGTTGTTTCTGAGTCAGCTCTCCTATTTACACTGATGCTGCCAACAAGTAGGTTTTTATAACCCACTGTCCTCTACCTTAAGGAGTCTCAATGCAAATTACAGTCACATTCCCTTCTTCTCATCGCAAAAAGCACCTTGTGAGGTAGGTGGGGCTGAGAGAGTTCTGAGAGAACTGTGACTGGCCCAGCAGGCTTTACATGGAGGAGTAGGGAATCAAACCCAGTTCTCCAGATTAGAGTCCACCACTCTAAACCACTACACCAAGCTGAAACATAAGCAGGCTACATGCATAGATTCTTAGCTACATGTAGGGGTTTGTGTGATGTGTACATACAAAGGTAAGATCCACCAGAATGTTTCCACAGATGGGAGGGTTTCCATCCACATATCTTGACTTTCTCACCTCCTTCTGCAGTTCAAAATGTCAGCAGAAATACTGTTCCTGTGGAGGGGAGATTTTGCACTGCAGCAGGACAAGCGGGTGTGACATCTTGCACCACACTTTTAATATGTACGATCAACATGCCTTCAGCCTGGGCTTTCTGCCATCCCCCTTCCTGAACAGTGAGAGCATCCCCTCGGGATGGACTATGGGCCCAGAATTGCATTCTGGCTAGTAGAGGCTGGTGATTATTGCAGGGGCTGGTGGCCTCCTTTGCAGGCTCAGGTAAGATGGCTTCTGGTGCTGCTAGACCATTGTCAGCAGGCACCTCGGCCATGTTAGGCTTTCTCTGGTCCTGCTGGTCCTCCTCAGCTGGTGGCCTTGGCTCTTCAGGATCTTCCTATGAGGACTCTAAGTCACTGAGTGTCAGATCCCTGGTCAAGAGACTCTCAACAACACTCTCTTTTGCAGTGATTTGTTTATTAAGATATCTGCACGGGCCAGGTGGAACAGTATCATGTCAGAACTGAGGTTCACACAGGAAATTCCATCGTTATAGACCACTGATTCCCAATGTGGGCAATAGCACACCCTCAGGGGTGCTGGGACAATCCAGGTGCAGATCCACAAACTGCATCTTTTTGTCCACTTCTTGAAGGTAGATGTCCAGGGGGGCGCTGAGTAATTTTTTTTTCTGAAAAGGGGGTGGTAGGCCAAATAAGTTTGGGAACCTCTGTTATAGACAGTTCAAACCAAAGTGCATTAATCACATATTGCCAACCTCCTGCCTAAATGTTGTGCTTCTAACCCCTGGGAATATACGGTTCCCTTATCTATGAAAGCTAGAAGCACAGCTTTGACTTCAAGGTTGTCCCTGGCATTCAGGGAAAGTATCTTAGAGAAAGAGTTACAGCTTCTACAACCCCATGGTTCACACACTCCAACACTCTCACACACATACACAAACACACACAGGAATTTTCCATCCCCCAGACATCATGGTAAACTAGAGGCAGAGTTTGACACTGAGCTGGTCAGAGGGGTTCATGACAGAAAGAACTGAATACATGACCTTCTTATATACATACACTCTTAAGGGAACAAATTTGGGTATCCATGGATATGGAGCAGCCACATCATATATTATTTTATAAGCATGGCACTAGTGTTTTCTCCTCCTCCACAGAAGAAAACTGCTTGATGCAGAAAAAGCTTCTGAACCATGAAACAGGAGCTGATAACTACAGCTATGCCAGTGCTTGCCTGTGGATAGGCCTGTACTCTGGTATGCATGAGAATATAAGGGTGATTTTTTTTTCCTTTTGCTATTGACAAGGTTTGTTCATTCCACGACACTGCTCACAAGACTGATCCATCATGCTAACGTATTTGTTCTGTACTTTGGAATTTATGGAAATGAAGAGAGATTGCTCTGGGATTGTTAGATATGGTAGTTTCTAATTTACTAAACTTGTCATGCACCCTTCTAAATAATAATTTGTACTTCTGGATGCTCCCTTTTCTACAAGATAAGTATTTTGAATAATTAATACAACAGCAGGATCCCATTTCCTAGTCCTTTAATGTAATGTTTACCCATAAATTATTGTTTAATATGCAACGACATACTCATTTCACCCTGTGAGTAAGAAGGATATGATTTTCCATTTGGATTTCTCAAACTCAGCATTAGTGATTCTACAGAATAAAAATATTGTGTATTACAAAAGAAAGGGGCAACTGCAGTCAAGATCTAATTATGGCAGATGGTCAAGCTGCCACTTTCAAACATTCTGTTTAAGCAATTTATATCTCAGTGACTATGTGATTTTTTTAAAAAAACATGTAGTAGGTGAATCACATACCTTAATTAACTAATGAGCATATCTGTTTGTTTCCTGACAATTACGGTACCACTTCAGATTTAAAAAAAAAAATGGAAGAAAAATTTCATAGGAAGAGGTTCAACAAAGGCTACTGCCTGTTCTTAGATACAGCCATTATTATAAAACAATATATATTTTTAAAAGTTTATATGTTATGCCTTATTATATCTGCGCTATCAACACAAGAAACAGAGCTTCATTTATTTAAGGAAAGGTATTTATACAAATTATGTCTTTGAAGAATTGTCTTGTATGAGGGTCCATTTAATTTTTTATGACAAAAGTCACAGAATGTGTATAATCAGTGAACTGGCTACAAATATAAGTGCTCTGGAAGAATGAACATAGGATTTGAAATAAGAAGGTGCTCTCAGGGCTGTTTCTCATATTCCTACACTAGCCTTTGTGGTTGGCCAGCTGTACCTGGAACCACAGACAAGCCATATCAAAGCAATATCTGGAAGATGATTTTTGGGCCCAGATACATTACCAGGTCCTCAGAAGTTGCAAGTTCTTCAGTCACAATTAGCAGTCCAGTGGGGTAAACCTTGAATACCCAGTGGAAAAAGGTAATTTTGCTCTCAGTGATTCAGTACTACATGTGAAGGAAAATAATGGCTCTAAGATATGTCAGATTTCTCTGGTTTTAGATTAGGGTCCTTTCCCAAGCAAAAAGACTCAGCTGCTTGAAAAGCTTCATCACACAGTCGGTCTTTTCTGCACCTGTCTATTCCCCCGCACTTTGTCCACAGCCACATCGGAAGCAGAATCTCCCTCTGCATTGCATCCCGCTCTCACTTTCCTCCTGCTTCACAGCTCTTTCCAGATTCTGCATTGTTTTATGACCATTCGGAGGTGACTTCACAGTCATCATGGCATTGCCCCCGGGTATCTAAAAGTGGCTTGGCCCCCCAATTGGAATAATGAGACAGGCAAGGGCCACTTTAATAACTATTTAGAAGAAATATCAGCTGAGTGGCAAGGGAAAAACTAAGTGGGTGTAGAACAGGTAAGGCGGGTGTCACTCTCTGACCAACCTCCTTGCCCATCATGGGATGAGTAACCAGCCCCGGTCTTGAGCCACCAGCCTGGCTCACGACTGGCAGCCCAGCAAACTGTTTCCACCCAGGAGCACCTGCCCCTGAAGCTGAACAACTTGCTGGTAGGAGCCTGCCTGAGAGATACCCAGAGATGATCATCATTCCCTGCCCTGGGCTGTAAAACCTGAAGGCCATTCCTGATGTCACCCTTGTTCCCAAACAGGGAAATGCCTTAAGTTGCCCACCAGTTCCGCTTCTTACCTGCACAACCCTGCCAAGTGACCAACCTATTTAACGGCAACCACCAAAACTAATTGTCCAGATCCACTGCTCTCAGTGCAAGGTAGGCAAAAACACCTCCATCCACCAGCCAATCTTGGGTGAAAGTGAAAAATTCCTACCTGGCCCCAACAGGTGGCCAGCTACAGCCTACACTAAGAACAGGGTGGACAGGTAGGCCAAAGGCAAGGCAAAGACTGTTTGGGTGGCAGTATAGCACAGCCTTTTACAGGGCTGGCTGCACCCCTGCCCCTGTCATGATGCATGTCATCACAACACTGGTGCCGTTCTGCTTCCCTCCAGGGCAGCAAAGCAGCCCCTGGCCTCCAGCGGCCTTGCTGGGAGGCCAGGACCTCAATTCTCCCTGGACATTTTTGCTCTTCAGCTTCTGATTCGGAGCTAGTAACAAGCAGACTACTTGATGCGGTTCTAGTCATCTCCACCCATTCCCCCATCCCTATTTCCACTATTTTCACATAGCACACATTTTTAATTTTAAAATAAAAAATAAAAAATTAAATTTAAGGATGCCACCTCTCCCAACAGACCAGCCAGTCAGTCACCAAGCTGGCGTCTTTCTATGGGTCATGCATGCCTGGAGTAGCCCAGCAGCAGCTAGCCAGAGGGGGTGGGAGAGTGGGGAGGAGAGGAAAGGAAGGGAAGACTACAGTGTGCCCCATTCCTTGCTTATGCACGTGGCCAAGCCAGTGGCAATTGAACACCCCCTCCACAAGTCACAAGTGACATTAACCACAATCAAGCAAAAAAAAAAAGTGGGTTTTCACTGTAGATGCAGAATGCATACAGGAAAATAAACTGGAGAAAAAAGAATAGTGTAGAGGGCATGGACACAAAATATGAAGTTAAACTTAAAGACTCGACTGCTCGGATTCTCCGGAGTAAGCTACAGTGAGCTGTTAGTGCAGAAAGGACAAGTGGTCTCCAGTTTTGGTTCCTTCTTTAGTAAGTAAGCAGACTAACTGCATTTTAGTGCTTACACTGCTGTGTTGCCACCTCTGTCCTCACTTCTATGGTCACTTATATGTAAGGCAAAATGGTCACTTATGGACCCAGGGCCTACCCCTGCTGTGACAATAAGCTTAAAATTAAAATACAAAGTAGCTGAAGGCAACCCGTGACAACAGGAATGCAAAGTGCAGGTGGAGGGGAGAGCAAGGAGCAAGTGTGAGGAGGGCAGCACAATTTCTGACTCCAAGTCTGCCCATGACTCCACTCCCTGCCTGGTCAGACCACAGGTGAGTTGACCTGCTGGCCCAGACACGCATCAGGGTCCCACCCTCAGCCTTCCTTGCCTCGACACAACCTCATGACAGTCTCAGGACTGATGCTTATCTGAGCAACCAGAAGGACCTTTTCTGGCTATCCATTGGGTCTATCCACACATTTCCTCTATGCTCTGTATTGCAGCAAACTTCAGGGTTGTGTCAATGGTCTCTCTGCTGGGCAAGCAGTAGAAGGCAACATTTCCCTAAAGTTCTCCCCCTTGGGTAGGCAAATTAGTCCTTCAGAAGATGACTTGTTAAATATCAGCTGCTCTCTGTTCAAACATGGTCTACATTTTGGATGAAATGAATAGCACAGACAAGTTATCAATAATAAATGAATCATTAACCTTTAAAAAATACCTACCTATGATATTCTCCACACACAAAACTGCCTTATACTGAAATAACACCTTGGTCCATCAAGGTCAGTATGGCTTTCTGAGATTGGCAGCAGCTGTCCAGGGTCTCAGATACAGGTCTTTCACAACACCTACTGCCTGCTACTTTTAAGTAGAGATGCCAGGTGATTGAACCTGGGACCTTCGGCATGCAAAGCAATGGCTCCTTTCCTCCCACCCATTCCTTCCTGGGTTTTGTTTTTTGGGAGGGTTAGAGAAGACCAGCCAGTTTGACTCATATCCTAATGACTTATCATGGAGAGAGAGCTGATTTATAGTGGATTTTTGGTCTGTTACTATTTATGAATGTTTGGTAAGTTGCTTCACCACATTTAGGGATGGGCATGAACTGCATTTTTGTGGTTCAGTTCATGGTTCATGGCTGAACCACAAATTGAACCATGAACCTAAACAAACAGATATGCTGGTTCACGAATGTAACAATTTGTATAGGTTTGTGAGCCATTTAAAGTTTAAACCTCTGCTTTCTGCTACCTATGAAAGCAGCAGGGAGTAGAATGCAGGAGTTCAAATAGCTCTGAGCCATTTAAACCCTCCGAATCTGATCCCCTCCCAACTTTGAAGCAGCAGGAAGCAAAACCAGAGGGTGAAATATGGGGATGAAGTGCCTCCCAGGGGGCATTTCACCCCTTCTTTTCTGTTGGCTGCAGCTTTCCACAACCAGCAAAAATGAAGGTTCTCCTGGGGAGCGCTTCACTCCTTCCTATCTGCTGACCATGGCCAGCAGAAAGGAAGGGGTGAAATGCCCCTGGGAAAGCACTTCCCCCTCCTTTCAGCAGAAAGATGGGGGTCAAATGACCCCAGGAAAGCACTTCCCCCCTTCTTTCCGGAGAATGGTGGGGGTGAACTGCCCCAAGAAACGCGCTTCACCCCTTCCATTTAAACCTGCCTTTCCTTTCCCTGCAGCTTTTCACAGGGAGAAGAAAGCAGGGCCATTTAAATCTCTGCTTTCTTCTCCCCACAAAAAGCTGTGGGGAGCTGAAAGCATGGTTTAAATGGATCCAAACCATCTAACCCAAATTGCACCAACATTTGTGGTAGTTCGTCGTGGTTCATAAACTTCAGTTTGCAAACCCTGAACTGTCCAAAATTCATGACGAGCTTTAGTTCCTCAGCCAGTTAATGCCCATCCCTAACCACATTCATTCCCATCAATTCAGTACAGTTTGCATATATGTGAGGTCACATAGCCTGATAGACGTCTATTCTTCCCTTCCTCCCCTCCAGAGCCACTAACAGCACCGTGGGGGAAAGGTAACTTCCCCCCACCATAGAGAACAATGGTGGGTATCTTGGGGAGAGGCTCCAGCAGCTACCCTGCAAGTTTGGAGCCTCTCCCTCAAACCTCCCCCCCCCTCCAGCCCCCAGAATATACCCTATGTTTTTGCCATTGACTTCAATGGTCCATAGGATATAATAGAGCCGAAATTGACATTTGGCTGGCGGAAAGACTCCTGAATCTGCTGGAACTGCCGAAATTGACATGCAGGAGTCTTTCTGCCGGCTGAAATTGATTCTGCCAAATCGGGCCAATTTTTTTTTTTTTTTTCACACTTCTTCAGCTGCGGTGGCTCAAGTGGTTAAGACACTGAACTGCAGGCTGTGGAAGGTTAGTAGTTCAGCAGTTCGAGACCCGGGTGCCGCATGATGGAGTGAGCTCCCATCTTTAGTTCCAGCTCCTGCCAACCTAGCAATTCAAAAGCAAGAAATTGCAAGTAGATAAATAGGTACGACTTCGGTGGGAAGGTAACAGCGTTCCGTATGCCTTGGTGTTTAGTCATGCCGGCCACATGACCACGGAAACGTCTTCGGACAGCGCTGGCTCTTCGGCTTTGAAACGGAGATGAGCACCGCAACCCTAGAGTCGGATTCGACTGGCTTTCGAGCAAGGGAACCTTTACCTTTACCTTTTACCTTCCTTACTTAACTGCTGCTCCAGTCAACAGGAAATTGTTTAACTAGATAGATAAACTGGTCACAGATCATATATTAAAAACCTCTTGGTAACAAATTCCTGTGTTTTATGTTTGTCTAAGTAATCCTTAGCAATGTTAATGTTGCTGATCTGTTTAGATCAACAAGAGTTTTTACTCATGCACAGTTTTGAAAAAATATAATTCCAACCTGTTCAGTAGGTGTTTGAGTCATATGGTGTGAGCTGAGCAAAATAAGTGATTGGATCATATCTGACTGCCATCCAAACATGGAACATTTATTTATTTATTTAATGAATTTCTGTATTGCCTCTCCAGGGAGTCTACCCCCAAAAGCTTACAAAATCTCTCCTTATATATAATCATGTTTTCGCATGGCAAGATTGATACACACCAAAATCAGTTGGCTGCCGGCTGTGTCAATCACAAGGTCTCTCTATCCATTGGCTGCATTCCCTGATTCCCTTCCACACAAGCGGCACCCAGCATCTCCGACTCAGTATGCTGAGAGCTGACACGTGGGATGGAGGCTCACTTCCCAACTCCTTCCCCACCACCCTGCGCTTCTGCCTTGGATGAGCTGAGACAGAGGGAGGCATTCGTGCCCCGATTCCCATGTCCTATTGCCCCAGGGGAAGAGCAGTGGCTACCGTGCCTGTCGGGGACTTTCTCTGGTGCTGCCGGCAGCAAGGTAGATGGGGAGGTGGAGGAGGTGGATCGGCCCAGAGGAAAGGAGGAAAGGCATTGATGGCCTGTTCCACTGCCCTTGGTCCCAGGGTCTCGCAATTTCTTTCTGTCCCCCTCCCTCTGATTTTTTTTTATTTATTATGGGATTTCTATCCCGCCCTACCCAGTGGCTCAGGGCGGCTAACAGCATACAAATACTAAAACAATAAAATACGTTTTTTAAAAACTGGTGCTTCAGTCTATATAATCTATACCATTTACAGATACTCGGCGATTATTTGCTGCCTGTGATCTTGACAATAGAAGCGTCCCCGACGCAACAAACTAATCAACCTCCATGGAGTCTGGTAGAAGGACAATACAATGGCGGTGGTGAGGCGATGGTGGTGGTGGTGGTGGCGGTGGCGGCGGCTCCTACCCAAAGGCCTGGTGGAAGAGCTCCGTCTTGCAGGCCCTGCGGAACTGCACTAGGTCCCGCAGGGCCCGGATCTCCTCCGGGAGCTCATTCCACCAGGAAGGAGCCCCCTTAGATAGGCAGGGCCCTGGCCATTCAGGGCTTTAAAGGTAAGTACCAGCACTTTGAAGCGAATCCGGTATGCTATAGGCAGCCAGTGCAGCGCTTGCAGCACAGGCCGGATGTGGTCTCGCCTGGAAAGACCCATCAACAGCCTGGCTGCAGCATTCTGCACTAGCTGCAGCTTCCGGATTTGCGACAGAGGCAGCCCTAAGTAGAGAGCATTACAGTAGTCCAGCCTCGAGGTGACCGTCGCATGGATCACAGTGGCCAGGTCGTCTCGGTCGAGATAGGGAGCCAACTGCCGTGCCAGCCGCAGATGATAAAAGGCTGACTTGGCAGTGGCCGCTACCTGGGCCTCCATCGTTAACAAGGAGTCCAAGAGCACACCCAAACTCCTAACCTCCCGCACGGGCACCAATGGTACCCCACTGAAGGCCAGGAGAGGGTGCCCCAACTCGTAACCGCTTCGACACAGGCCCAGGACCTCCGTCTTTGCCGGGTTTAGTTTCAACCGACTCAGTCTGAGCCAACCAGCCACGGCCTGCAACGCCCGCACTAGGTCATCGGGAGTGGAGTCTGACTGGCCGCCCAACATCAGATAGAGCTGGGTGTCATCGGCATATTGATGACACCCAAGCCCACACCTCCGGGCAATCTGGGCAAGGGGGCGCATGTAGATGTTAAACAACATCGGAGATAACACGGCCCCTTGGGGCACACCACATTCAAGGGGGTGCCTTCGGGACCGCTGATCTCCTATCGCCACCCTCTGTCCCCGACCTTGGAGAAAAGAGGCAAGCCATTGAAGGGCACGCCCCTGAATCCCCACGTCGGCGAGGCGGTGAGCCAGCAACCGGTGGTCGACCATAAAACTGTTAATAAAAGCCAGGATTAAGAACTCAGGGAGAGTGACTGTTGAATGTGTTAGTAAAGAAAATTGTGGCATTCTATTTGTTGGTTATTCTTTGGCTGTTTCTGCTTCTGTATCTACCACTTCATGGTCATGCCTATTACAGATACCTAGTAGCCAAAAATAGATTCAGGTGTGTAGTCATGTGGTCTGAAGCAGCAGAACAGAGTTTGAGTCCAGTGGCACCTTGAAGACCAACAAAGTTTAATCCTGGGTATAAGCTTTTGTGTGCATCTGATAAAGTGTGCATGCAAACAAATAGCCAGAATTAAACTTTGTTGGTCTTCAAGGTGCCACTGGACTCAAATTTTGTTGTAGTAGCAGAAAGACATGCTTTTCTACCAAGATTTCAGGAGATACATTCTCATTTCGCATCTATGTTGCCTATTCAGATCTGATGAGATACAGAAGTTGACTGAGCTTCTACATAGTTAGTAATGGTATAGAACAGAGAATTACAGTAGCCACAGATGTCAAATCCCTGAAAGAGAAGCTACAGATTTTACTTATGTGGTATTGTTAACAATAAATGTGCACTGATTTCCTTCACTTCTGATCATTATAGATCTGTGACAATTTTTTCTCAAAATCACAACCAAAAGCTCTCATTGTATCATAACAAAAGATAAAATGTTAACCGTGTGCATTGCACATACCTCAGACATAAATAACAAGCTATGTTTATAATAACTTTTGTTGCTACAGTACAGAATCTACATTTAGCAGCATCTTGTCATATCAGTTTTTGTTGAAATCATTTGTGTTTCTGATTATCTTGGATAATAAACTTGTGTGGCAAAAGAAACACTTAAGTCTAGTTTAGTATTTAATAATGCAAATGAGTCTTAACACTCGACTGTTTCAGGAGAAAGCCAAGAAGGGGCACTGGTGGTAACAAGTTGTAATTATTTCTTGAAATGGAAGAAGAGTTCTCAGAGAAGAAAGAACTCTTGTTTAAAGACAATATTAACAGACATCTCAGAGTGACTTCTGAAGTTTATTCAAAGTTGTGTAATAAAGAGAGAGGATTAAAAGAGGAATTAGGAAAAGCTGAAACAAATGTTATTCATGAGTTAAGAGCATTAGCAGAGCAAGTATGTTATCTGTGCTACCATTGATCTTTAAAGTAATGGAACAGAAATTTTTATCTCATTAATGATCAAGCAAGAATTTCAGTATCCATGTAATGTACTCCTTCAGTGACTTCAACAACTTTCTCAGAAAAAAGATCTCTAAATAGAACAGATTTAATAAAAATACAGATTTTTTTTTATTAATAGGAATTCATATTATTAAGATGGGCACATTGGTGATGCTGGTCTCGGGGATCACTCTGGAGGACCAATTATTACTGCAACTGGTGAGGTGGGAGTGAGAATATTGGGGTGGAGGCCAGTGCCAGGCCACAGATTATCATCAACATGTCCATGAGCAGTCCCTTGATGTGTGCTTGTCATTTGTCCATGTCCCAACTGACAGCCATGAGTTACTCAAGGTGCCCAGTAGCTGCTTCCTGAGCCTACATAAACATAAGAACATAAGAGAAGCCAATACTCTATCACACAGTGGTCAAAAATGCCAGGTGCCATCAAGGCGATCCAGCAGTGGGGCCAGGACACTAGAAGCCCTCCCGCTGTTGCCCCTCCACAAGCACCAAGAATACAATGCATCACTTTCCCCAGCCTGAGTGTTCCTATTTATACCTTGAGGCTAATAGCCATGGATGGACCTCTGCTCCATATGCTTATCTAATTCCCTCTTGAAGCTGTCCATGCTTGTAGCCACCACCACCTCCTGTGGCAGTGAATTCCATGTGTTAATCACTCTTTGGGTGAAGAAGTACTTCCTTTTATCTGTTCTAACCCAACTGCTCAGCAATTTCATTGAATTCTTGTATTGTGAGAAAAGGAGAAAAGTACTTCTTTCTCTACCTGCTCTATCCCATGCATAATCTTATAAACCTCGATCATGTCACCCCTCAGCCGTCATTTCTCCAAGCTAAAGAGCCCCAAGCATTTTAACCTTTCTTCATAGGGAAAGTGTTCCAACCCTTTTTATCATTCTAGTTGCCCTTTTCTGCATTTTGTCCAATGCTATAATATCCTTTTTGAGGTGTGGTGACCAGAAATGTACACAGTATTCCAAATGAGGTCACACCATTGATTTATACAGGGGCACTATGATACTGGCTGATTTGGTTTCAATTCCCTTTCTAATAATCCCCAGCATTGCATTGGCCTTTTTTATTGCAGTTGCACACTGTCTTGACATTTTCATTGAGTTATCTACTACGACTCCAAGATCTCTCTCTTGGTCAGTCTCTGCCAGTTCAGACCCCATCAATGTGTATTTATATTCTGGATTTTTGGCTCCAATGTGCATCACTTTGCACTTGGCCATGGCCACACTGAACCTCAATTGCCACGCTGACGCCCACTCACCCATCCTCACAATCCTCCCTGGTTCTCACCACCCTGAACAACTTCATGCCATCTGAAAATTTTGCCACTTCACTGCTTACTCCCAACTCCAAATAATTAATAAACAAATTAAAAAGCATCGGACAGAGTACTGATCCCTGTGGTACCCCACTGCTTACCACCGTCTACTGAGAAAATTTCCCATTTATATTCACTCTCTGTTTTCTATTAATTAGCCAGTTTTTGATCCACAAGAAGACTTGCCCTTTTATCCCATGACTATTGAGCTTGTTTAAGAGTCTTTGATGAGGACCTTTATCAAAAGTTTTCTGGAAGTCCAGGTAAACAACATCTATTGGGTCCCCCTTGTCCACATGTCTGTTCACTCCCTCAAAAAACACTAACAGGTTAGTGAGACAAGATCTTCCCTTACAGAACCCATACTTGTCTGCACCTAGTTGACCCAGACAGTCCCCAGTACCTAAGGTCCAGAGGGTGAGTGACCCAACCTCCAGAGTCCATTTCAAAGGGGAGAGGGCACAAAGATGCTCCACAGCATTGGTGGAGAAGGTAAGGGGAGCCTGGGGAGGCAACAGAAGCAGCATATCAGTTGATTGGGTCCAGTCATGCCACACATGGGCCCATGGCCATGCCCTGCACCAAAAGCTTCATTACCTCCATTCCTATTCACCTGTATAGCTGCCATGGTGGGGGGTGGCCATTACTTCACTGACCGCTATCTCGTCTAGGCTCATATCTATTGAATAGGTGGTGGTAGCATTGTTAGCTGAAAGCCTCACAGAGGAGTCGCCAAGTCCAGTCAATGGACCCACAATGACATGGACTTCCTCACCCCCCGTTCCAAGGTCAGGTCCATGATGACCAAGTTACAATGTAGACTAGCCCTGGCACTCAAAACTTGGCAAGAGCCTTTCTGCTGAATGAGTTGCCTGTAGGGGCAAAGGCAGGGATGAGTGAGCAGCAAGGGGGGTTCCCAGGTCCACCAAGACACAAAATGGCCACAAGACCATATTCCCACTGGCCAGAGTCTCAATGCCATGGCCACCCATCATAACAGGAAAATCACTGCACACAGCACGGCCTCAGAACCAGCCAAAATATCCTGGTTCTGAATGACTCTGGTCAGTCCTGAAGCCCCAGGCATATCAGATATCAGATAATTTAACTCCTGGCTAGAGGTACACCTCAGTAATGTCTTAGGTTTTTACAGGTACAGTACATAAGTGAATGCTATTAGAGAATCTCTTTTTCCATTTTAAGTTTTTATTAAAGCAAAACTATTTAGCATTCTTAATTCTAACTCAACAGAAAATTATGCCATCCATCATTGTTAAATAGGTAATTAAAGGAGAATAATTACATGAGTCCATAAAAGTACCTTACCCCAAGATAAGCAGGTCACAGGAAAGAAGCTCTGACAAAGCACTCTTGATCAATTCAGTTCATCTTCTCATATTTATACTTTTTTAAAAAAACAAAAACAAAACACATCTCCTAACAACAGTTAAATGTCCCATTTATAGAAACATAGAATCGGAAGGGGCCATACAGACCATCTAGTCCAACCCCCTGCCCAATGCAGGACCAGCCAAAAGCATCTCTGACAAATATTAATCAAGTCTCTTCTTGAAAGCTGTCAGTGAAGGGGAGCTAACCACCTCTCTAGGCAGCTGATTCCACCTTTGAACTACTCTGATCATGAAAAAGGTTTTCCTAATATCCAGCTGATACCTTTCTGCATGTAATTTAAATCCGTTGCTTCGGGTCCTATCTTCTCCTGCCAACTGGAACAGCTCCTTGCCCTCCTCCAAATGACAGCCTTTTAAATATTGAAAGAGAGCAATCATGTTTCCCCTCAGTCTCCTTTTCTCCAAACTAAACATTCCCAAGGCTCTTAGCTTTTCCTCACAGGGCTCAGTCTCCAGGCTCCTGATCATCCTTATCGCTCTCTTCTGCACCCTCTCAATTTTGTCCACATCCCTTTTGAAGTGAGGCCTCCAGAACTGCACACAGTACTCAAGATGTGGCCTGACCAAGGCAGTATACAGAGGGGTTATGACCTCCTGTGATTTCGATGCTATGGCCCTTTTAATACAACCCAAGACTGAATTTGCCCTTTTTGCCACCGCATCACACTGACTGCTCATAGTTAGTTTACAGTCCACTCTTACCCCAAGATCTCTTTCGCATACACTACTCCCTAGAAACATATCCCCCATCCAGTATTTGTGCTTGGCATTTTTGTGGCCCAGATGTAATACTGTGCATTTATCTTTGTTGAATTGCATCCTGTTCACAACTGCCCACTTCTCCAGAGTATTCAGGTCTTGTTGAATTTTAACTCTATCTTCTTGGGTGTTTGCTACTCCTCCCAATTTGGCATCATCAGCAAATTTAATGAGTAGCCCTTCTACCCCTTCATTCAGATCATTTATAAAAATATTGAAAAGTACTGGGTCCAAAACCGAGCCCTGCAGCACCCTGCTGGACATCTCCCTCCAATCTGATGGAATGCCATTGACCACCACTCTTTGGGTGTGGTCCTCTAACCAGTTCCCTATCCACCGAATTGTCCTATAGTCCAGTCCAAAGTCTTCCAGTTTGCCCATCAGAATGTCATGGGGAACCTTATCAAACGCTTTACTGAAATCCAGGTAAATCACATCAACAGAGTTCCCACAATCCAGTAAGCTCATCACATGATCAAAGGAGGAAACCAGGTTGGTCTGACAAGATCTGTTGGGGACTTCCCCGGATCACTAAGTGGTCCTTCAGATGCTTACAGATCAATCCCTTTAAAATCTACTGTAATATCTTCCCAGCAACAGAAGTCAGACTGACCGGCCTGAAGTTTCCCAGGTAATCCTTCTTCCCTTTCTTAAAGATTGGGATAACATTCACTCTCCTCCAGTCTTATGGCACATCCCCAGTCCTCCAGGAGGCCTTGAAGATGATGGACAGAGGCTCTGCAAGTTCCTTAGAAAGTTCTTTGAGTACTCTTGGGTGCACATAATCTGGCCCAGGGGATTTGTATTCCTCCAGTGCAGCCAGGTGTCCCTCCACAATCTCCCTGTCAATGTCAACTGGACACTAGGAGTGTGCAAAAAAAAAAAATTGGCCCATTCGAATTTGGCCGAATCAGGCAGAATCAATTTCAGCTGGCAGTAAGACTCCCGCATGTCAATTTCGTCAATAGGAGCCGATTTGGGAGTCTTTCTGCCAGCCGAATGTCAATTTCACCCCCATTATATCCTATGGGCCATTGAAGTCAATGGCAAAAACATAGGGTATATTCTGGGGGCTGGAGGGGAGGGGGCTTGAGGGAGAGACTCCATACTCACAGGGTAGCTGCTGGAGCCTCTCCGCAAGATACCAACCAGGATTGAAGAACATTGGACCAGGGGGTCCAATTCGACAGGCCCCCAAACAGGTTGCCCCTACCCCCTCCATTGTTCTCTATGGTGGGAAAAAATTATATCTTTTGGCCCCCAATCAGTATACCTCATCTTTAAACCATATCTTCAGCTGTGTAAAGTTGGATATTCTTGCCATTTTCAGATGCTTTTGCACCTGGGCCTCAACACATAATATCTGTTGATATGGATTAAGTGGGACTGCACAAGAGAGCCTGAAGTTGAGGCAGTGAGAATAATGCTCCCCGCTGGAATCCCTTTAAGTCCCTTTAAATCTTCCCTGTTTAAAGGGACTGAAGAAGAAAGCCTGAAAAACAGCTGAGTGGTGGGTGGTCCACCCACTCAGCTGTTTTTAGGGCAATAAGGTATTTTCCAGGTATATTTCCAGCTCAGGTAGATCCGAAGGCACATCCCTATTGGTAGATATGCTAGAGGAAGAAACATCAGGCCCCATGGCTCCTGAATGACCAATGAGGTGTCATTGCAGGCTGATGATGTCCACAGCTTATACTGGGAACTGTTAACCAGTCAACATCTATATGCCTGAAAAATAACAACAACAACAACAACAACAAAGAAGGCATGAAAATTTCTCTCAGATCCCACTCAGCAATGATGGCCCATTCTGTTTTTATTCCTACTGTACAAGCCACCACTGAGAACTACTGAAAAAAAGCTTAGCTATACTATTTCCTCTATACTCACAGAAGGAAATTTTCTGTTAACTAATGTTTGCTTCACTTTAGGATTAACTTCCTTTTCATTTTCATTTTACATATGCATTTACATAGTGAATATGTATAGTGATGCATGTTACATCCCTAGAATGTTATACTATCTGAATAGTAACATACATATGCTCAGTTGTAGTAGTCTCTAGTGTAAACCAATTTGTTTGAAACATATTCTAAAAAGAAAGCTTACAAAATAAAATGGGATTAGTAGAAATTAGGTCAAAGAAGTATCATAGAGGATCAAAATCACTCTCGTCGATATTACCCCTAATTTCAAGCATTTTCATTTAGCTGCTATGGCTGCCAGGGAGGAAGGGAAGAAGGAAGGAAGGAAGGAAGGAAGGAAGGAAGGAAGGAAGGAAGGAAGGAAGGAAGGAAGGAAGGAAGGAAGGAAGGAATCAGTTATCAGCATGAGGCACAACAGCTCATGCAAGGGAGTGAGATTGCCAGGCCTGTCAGATAAGAACAAACTGGTTGTGGACAATGGACAGTAGAACTGTCACTACCCAATATAGCCAGCTTGCTCTTTTCCAGAGCAATTGCTGTGATGGTGATTGTACTCTCTTCTCTGTGACCAGCCTCCTTCCTCCTTGGAAATGCTTGGTGCTGGAAAGAGATTGCAGTGGTTGTGAAGAAGGGGGGTTGGGCAAGATGGGCCCTTTGCTTTTATCCCTGGCATGAGGCCTGAAGCTCGTAGAGGATTACCCATTCTGCAGTTCCTATGGTGATAGCTTTTAAACATGAGAATCACCTGCCAGCCATAACCTCTACAGGGCAATGACCTAGCTCACTTTCCTGGAATGTGCGGTGGGTGTCACATTGGGGAACAGTGATTAGAAGTTCCATGCCAAAGAGCCACATGTGGCTCCCAAATGACTAAGTATCACTGGACTATGGGATGGTGGCTTTGGATCTGGGAGAGGCTTGTATTTTAGTTACACACTATTATTGCTAGTATTCTTGAACAAATAATCTGTTAGGTGACTGGTTATTATTGATTTATTTAGAAAATTGTAAGCTGCTTCTTGAGGGAACCTGCCTGAGACAGCTGACAAAATACAACAAAAAACCCCATGAAACATTAAAAATTGTTAATGAAAACCTAGTATTAATAACCCAGGTAGAGCATAAAAACTGTAAACCTTTGAACAGCTTAAAATGATGTTAGCCAATGTCAGTTTAAAACCCCCCCCCACTATACAATGGAGTTAAAATATCAACCTTCTTAATTAAAGGGGTTAGGCCCTTCTTAGTCCAAATATGAAGTAGTAGTGATAAGGATAAAGTGGATGGTTCAGTTACTGCTCTCTAAAACACCTGTAGAATCTCCAAAAATGTCTGAAGGGAACCCGCTTGGAGAAGGTACTGAACTCATCTGCTACACAATCATTTTATATAGTGATCAATAAACCACATATTCTTTGTTTCTGTACATGTGCAGTTTGATTATTTTAGTTTCATATCATCTTCTTGAATCTTCCCACTATGTAATATCAAAATATTCCTGTTTGAAGGGTATGCTGGTTATTAGGTGGATATATTATTATATATTTTGACATCTATAATTAAAGGGAGGATGAGTGTGAAGATTGATTCAATTTTTCAGAGGCAATGTTCTATAAAAATAGTGTGTAGGAGAAGTCAGATAAATGCCAATTTGGAAAGTTAAATAGTTGAATAATTATTTATTGTTCTGGAGGACCATTACTTAAGTCCAACTTGAAATAATTTGAACTCTTATGAATTATTTGTAAAAGAGAAGTTATTTATTTATAACATCAACTTGGAATAGTCAGGAAAATAAAGTGAAAAATAACCCAAGAAAAGAAATTTATGAAATAAAAACCTCTTTCTTGAGTTTGTTAGATAAGCCATTTGTCTAGAGGTAAAGACTTGATTAACAGACTAGCTAGGCTTCTCTGAGAGAGACTTAAAAAGGATTTACAAGGTTGAATGCCTGAGGTCATAATCTAAAGCAGAAAAATTACATACAGTTTTCATTTTGACACTAGAGGATAATTCAAATGTCTTTTGAAGATATTTCAGTCTTTAACTAATTGGCATAGACAGGACCATGATGCATTTACAAGGACTTACTATAGACAGCTCACCAATACTGATCAATTTCTGATACTTAGGTGGGTCAAAGTTCCTAGTGACCAAGATGAATTTAGCCCTCCCCCCAGGCCAGAACATTTTCCTTAGGTCCAAGTTATGCAATATATGGAGTGGACCATTAGTTTCCCCCATTTCTGTTCTGTGAATTATGGCTATCATAAGTTTAGGAAAGTATAATATTCCCTTTCTCAATATCTGCTTGTATTGACTCAAGTTTGTTTTTAATCAAGGGGGCCATTGCTTCGCTTATAATTTCTCATAAGATCTCATCCTTTTTCTCTGGAACCCCTTGAAATCTCAGGACATAAAGAGATCTTTCCACTTGTAGCTGTAATAGTTGTTGTTTTTCAGAAGCTCTTTCTTTTTCTGCAATGTCCATTCTTTGATCTATTTCTTTGGTCTTGATTTCAACCTTTTAAATCTTTTTAGCTGACTTCTCTGATTTGGCTATAGTTTCCTTAAGCTCTTTCTGTAAAATATCAAATTTCTGATTGAGGTTTGTCAGCTGGTCCAGCAGAGGGTGCATGGCTTCAGAAATTGCAGTCGCTGGTATTTTCTGGTCTTGTGACTGGTGATGCTGTGCTGGTATTTCCTGCAGAACCTCTGCCTCTGGATGCCATTTTCCCCCCTCGCTGAGACATTGTTTATATTTTGGTAAGAGTTCGTAAAAATTCTAAGATTTTTTCTATGATGTAGATAATTAGACCAGATGTATTCTGCTTTAAATAGGGTGTTTTTTAATAGCTTAAGCCCGGCATGCTTCTTTATGCTGAAGTTTTGCTACGGGGTAGGGTTCTTCCTCCACGAGTTCCCCCCCCTTTCTCTTTGGAGCTATGCCGTTTCGCTAAGTCAGTATTTCTTCCTCCACCCTTTTTGTATATGTCTTTATTTTTGAAACTTAACTCACTGTTTCTTTAATCACTGGGTCACATCGCCATGTAGATTAATCTTTTTGTTTAAGTCCTTCTACGCTCTGGTCTGGTAACATCTCTGAGTGCCATTGCTGGCCTTGGGACAATGGGATCTTTTGGAGCAAAAAGGTGCTCACTTCCCCCAAGCCAGAACTTCGGGAGCAGCCCCTTCGGTGCTCCAGGCTAGAAGCTCCCTCCAAGAGCTTCATGGGGAGGTCATGACCGGCCGATCTCCCTTCCTGCTGCCCTGATCTGAATCGCCCCCATCAGAGCTCGATGGGGTGCGTTCGTCGCAAGTCGCTGTCAACCGGATGTTCCAAAAGTTCATGGAAAGTTTATGCCGATTGACCTGCCACAAACTTCAATTCACAAACCATGAACTGAACAAAATTAATCATGAGCTTTAGTTCATGAGCCAGTTAGTGCCCATTCCTACTTTTGGTGTACTTCTGGTTCTGGTTTTACAGACCTTTATGTGCGGTGTATTTGGAGGAAGTAGTTATCTGGAGTTTTGGATTGTTCCTATTGGTTTTGGAAAATTTAATTGTTCTGAAGAAAAATTCTAGTTAGGTGTTCATAACAGTTTGCTATAAATGAGGGAATATATGTAATTTATACACACACAGAGAGAATAAATTTCAGCTTAGGCTTCAGTCAGTGTTCCCCTCCCCCCCAACCAAAATATAATCAGACTTTTGTTAGGCTTCCAATAAGAAGCCAGCTGTTTCTTAAAAACAACAACAACCCTGCAGCACTGAGCTGAGTTCCTCACTCAGGGCTTGAATGACTGCCCTGTCTTAGTGTAACTGCTCCAGGCAAGTGTCATCAGGGAGCTGCAGGATGCTAATGTGCTCATGGAAGCACCTGGCATAGTACCCCCTGCAGTACTGCTGTGTCACCCAAACATACAGCACAGGCAGGAGGTACATTGGCTAGCTCCCTTGATTAGAATGACAGATAGAAGGGCTACCATCCTGTTGTGGGCTGAGGGAGAGATCATATTAGCAGCATGATATTGTGTGTGGGGGACTCCCTTCAACGGGACTCAGGTAGAAAAGATGCTGGCTGTGAGGGCTGGTGATGGAGCATGCCAGTGTAGCCCTCTCTACCATCAAGGAAGGTTGTGCAACTGCCTGCCACCATGTCTTCTGGTGAATGGTAGCAGAGCAAGTCTCCACCCTAGTTGACATATGGAGTTGTCCACCCTGAAGCAATGTAATGACTCCTTCACGTTGATTCAGCAGCTCATGTGTGCCCTCATGGGCCAGGTCACTCCCTACAACTTGGCAGTTGTTACGGATATAGCTGGGAATATAGGGGAATGGTTGCTGAACTTGATCAAAAAGATCATAGAGAATGTTTCTTTACACAGAAACAAAGAGCTAGCCTGACCTCGTAGCTGGTTTTTGCAGCTTTGCCACTGCTCCCCCCCTTGATTTCCCCCCTTCTTCTTGGGTCTATTTGACCTAAAAGGGGGGGGGGGTCTGAAAAATCCCAGATCCGAATACTTTACTGGTATTGGGATCCAGGATTTCTTGAGAATCCTGAAATTTTGGGGGGTCCAATAGACCCCAATTGAAAAAATAACAAAAAAGTATTGTACCAAAAAGTGCTTAGGGGTTGGATCAATATGCTTGATCCCACTCTTTTCCATTCACATTCACTCTTCCCAGTCTATAACTTATGAGCTTTGCTATTGTCTCACCTTGCAAATGACTTCCAGTTGCGTCTTCCAATCGAATGCATGGTTAACCAATGAACTGACAATTGCAAATATTTGTGAATAATAATATTCCATGTTTCAGTTGGTTGTGGAACTGAGTTTCAGCATAGCTGAACTCTGTAGTTCTTTCATTCCTGTGTGTCCTTCAAAACCATCTTCCTTCTCTTACAACATTGTAACTTTGATTACATCTACAGAGGAAAGACTGCATATAGACTACAGAAGAAAATAATTACTTTCGCTTTGTACACCTCTTTGCATTATAACTTTTCATAAGAAAATAAGAGAAACCATGTTGGATCAGGCCAGTGGTCCATCTACCACCAGGACCAGAACTCCAGAAGCCCTCCCACTGTTGCCCCCCAATCACTAAGAATACAGAGCATCACATAGTGTTCCATCTATACCTTGTGGCTAATAGCCACTGATGGAACACAGCTTTGTATGTTTACCTAATCCCCTCTTGAAGCTCCCCTCTTCACAAAGTATTAGATCATGCCATTTCAAATATATAAGGCAAGAGATTGGCTCCCTTATCAAAAATGTCCACAAACTTATCACAGCTATAGGTAATGCTGTGCCAACTCTTATAAACCCAAAAAGCTAGAATCAAGTTTAGTAGCATGTGAGAGGCCAACAAGATTTGGAGGGTATAAGCTTTCAAGAGCCAAAGCTCCCTTTGCCAGGCTTTTTGAGTCTCTCTCTCTCTCTCTCTCTCCTGGGGGGAGGACAGAACTGCTAGACAACTCCAGCTTGAAGCAGAGTGGAAGAAGCAACAGCTGGTGTGGAGTACTATTCTGATCCAGAAATATGGAACAATAGAAGAGCAAATTCATCTCTAATGTTCCTCCTGTGTCTTACCATTTGCATGCAAGGAGCTGCAGTTTCTAAAGCTAGCCAGTGAGTCCACCCAATTCCTCCTCTTGCCCCTTGAAACTCAAAGCAGCTTCAAAGGCAGTATTGGCAGATGGATCATTGTTTTCACTGCCACTCCTCTCTGCTGGTGAATAAGCTGGTGTGCTTTCTCCAAAGCTTTCCCCATATGAACAGTAAATCACTGCTCACATTCAGTGCATCTTTAAATACTGCAAATAAATATACATAGCAAAAATAAAGAGAATGTTCATGTATGAGTATGGGAAGAAACTAGATAGATATATAGACAGACACACACAGAGACAGACAGAAAGACAGACAGACAGACAGATAACATTTATTGTGTAGCCATTAGCCATTACAATTTAAAAACAATGTACAGGGAAGAAACTATGTACACAGCTTATCACATGAAAAATAACCATGTGAACTTGTGAATTTGCTGTTGTAGATCAGTAGATAGTGTTACATGCATGGTGGTGAAACAGAAAAGAGGAAAGAATGAAGGGCTGCACCAGTAGGAGCAAAGCAACAAAGAAAAAAAATGGTGCAGTGGGAAAATAATCCTTTATTCCAAATAACAATCTATTTATTTATCATTCAATTTATATCCCGCCCTCCCCTAAGGCTCAGGGTGGCTAACAACTGGGGCAAAAGCCATAATTAAAACAATTAAAACACCCTACACACTTTGTGCCAAGCTTCCTCAGTGGGTTCTGTAGAATGGAAACACAGCAGTGCTCCCACTGGTTTAGTGGCATGAAATGTGTAGGGGTATGGTGATCCGGAATAAATAATTTATTTTCCCACTGCACCATTTCCCCCCAATCTCTTTGAAGCAGAAAAGAGTAAGGAATGTGGGCATTTTGAAAGATGTTCTTTAACTGATAAGCATGTGGGGGAGGGAGAAGCTGCATAGTGCTTTTTTCTGGCAGAAGAAATTTTTCCTGATGATGTACTACATTGGCTTAGAAACCTCTGCCTCCTGAAACTGTCCCAGACCTCTTATGTAATATGTAGGATTAGCAGGTAACAGGATTAATAGTGACAGCTGAGTCCACCAATGTATATGAGACAGTCCAGATTAAAAGACAGAATTTCACCATTTCAGTGTGAACTGTATAAAGAAAAGGGAAAAATGCAAAATCTAGCTAAGGGGTTGCTTTAATTTTTATGGAGCCTGTCATGAAGAAAGAAGTCTTGATCAGAGTTTTCCCACAAGGGCCAAGCTGTGGTTCGATCTGTGTGTGTGGCCAGGTAGGTGGGTGGGTGTGATAGCACTTAATATGTGAGAAGTGAATGGTTAACAATAAAGAAGCACTTATGTAAATGTGATCCCACAGCTGCATCATTACATGGTGGAGCTTTCTTTAATGAGAAGGCAGCCTAATGATGCCAATAATACATCAAGTAACTACCAGAACGTATAATCCTCCAGGGACAGAGTAAGCTTCCTTAAAGCAATTTCTTAAAAGGAAGAATCATAGACACATGACCAGCCCGTCAATTTTATTTGCAGTAGGATGTTGCATTATTTTCCTCTTGCCCCTTGAAAACAGGATAGTGTGTGTGTGTATACACATACACACACACACACACACACACACACACACACAGCTGTTGTATCTGACCCATTTTTAAGACCGTTTCTTCCTGTCATGGATATTGATCACAATATAGGTTTAAATGATTCTTCACCCAGTTCTTTTCTTGCTGTGTCAGTTAAAGTGATGTCTCCTCATATTGCTGTTAATTCTAAAGTATTCACACCCCAAAATTATGCCCTTAAAAATAACTTAAAACACAGTTTTTAGTGCACTCAATGCCTCCTCCACCGAGGAAGCAGACGAGAGGAAGAGAGAGAGAGAGAGATGGCTGCAGAAGACTATCAAACACACTTAACGTTTTGTGCAGTATGTCTCCTGCTGCCTTTCCAAACACAAAATACCCTTGAAATTTTGCCCCCCCCATTTTTCCTGAAATACCAGCCATGCTTCTGTTCATATCAGTTATTCCAGACTTAAAATGAAACAAGCAATGTCAGGGAGGGAATATCCAAATGTACAACCCTAATCAAAGCCCTCAGGCACTGAGTTTATCAGAAGAAATGGAGGCATATACACACAGAGATTTGGATTGTTTTCAGATAAAAATGGAATGGAAAGGTTTGGTGTTTGTTACTAGTTAAATACGTTTTAAACTAAGCAGAACAATAATGCATGAGTGATCACAGAAAGCAGTTAGATAGAACAATACTAGAAAATAAGCTATCTGAATTACTATGTATTGTTAGAAGGATCTATAATTATTCAGTTTTGGTTTAACAAAATAATATTATTATATGTCTCAAGTTTTAAAGACCTGCCAGTTAAGTATGAAGCATATGTCTCCATATTATAGTATTTCATTTTATCATATATATATGTTTTTTCCAATTATGTTTGCTGGCATATCTACAAAACATACCTTGAGAGGTCAGTCTTTGAATCTGTTGAACAGTTGTGTCTGAGCAATCCTAGAGCTAATAGTATAATTTATTTCCAGTTTGCCAGGACATAGCTTGGACTACTCAAACTTCTATCTGACAAAAACTGGAGATGTAAAGATCATCTCATCCCCCTCCCCTTTGACTCTTCTGTACAGTCTTACCAGCTTGAGTTCTCAACAACATCTGTTTTTCCCCAACCTTACACATATCATCACCTGCCTATTGCTGTGCTGGGTTCAAGTCAGCTTTTCTCTGTGTTTTCTCAACTACCTTTGCCAGAGGTCATTTCGGGGGGGATCACGGGGGATCGCAGTTCCCCTGGGTGAGGTACGGGGGGTGGGGCAAATGACGAAGCCCCGCCCCCCGCTTCCGGCCGCCCCGCTTTCGGCCCTCATTCAGCCAGGAGGAGGCAGGAGAAGAGGGAGGGTAAGTTGCTTCCTCCCTGCCTCTCCCCACCCCTGCCTGCCTGGGGCCAGGGAGGGCCTTCGCACGGCTTCCTTGCACTCCTGCCAGCTTTGCAGGTCCACCGCCGGGCCCCTCATGGGGCTCGGCAGTAGAGCTGCAAGGCCAGTGGCGGCAGCCAGGACCATTGGGGGCGGGGTGTGTGGCCTTATGACACACTTCTGGTGATGTCAGGGGGTGTGGCCTTATGACACATTTCCGGTGATGTCAGGGGGTGTGGCATATGCTAATGAGTCATGCTAATGAGTTCCCCTAGCTCTTTTTCTACGAAACGACCCCTGACCTTTGCAACAAAGTTTCCCAGAAAAACACATCCAGATTTTTTCCCCTCTGTGGTTGTGCAGTGTGCTGCATTCCCTTAAAGTCTCTTTTCCTGACCACACTACCTTCTCCCATTTTCCCCGAGAAGTCTCAGCTATCACTCCATTTCTAAAGTCTCACTAGTGGTTAAAATATTGATATACCAGTATGCTGATGTACCATTTTTGGCATATCATTCCATCCTTTCATAAGCCAACTCCCTCCTCCATATGCTCTCCCTACCTTCTTATGTACACCAAATTTATCAATTTAAAGTTGCATTGGGGGTGAGTGAGATCGCAGAATTCATCCTGTCCCTCCTTTTGGAGATTTCCCTTTCTTCTGAAGTATATGTTTACATTCCTCTTCAGCTCTGAGAAAGCCAGGTGAATGCTCTTCCATGGTACCCCTCCATCCCACACTAGCCCCTGGCCTATAATTAATTGCATGGGGTCTTTCTTCTTTTCCCTGCTTTGCTGGTGTCTACATTGGCATCCTCTGGCTTCTCCCATTTATGTTATGTTGGAAGGTGCTGCCCAAATGGATGTTTTTTATCATTAAAACCAACACTTGTGTCTTCACAAGGTTTACAGAGGTCTGATTTTTTACATTGCCCCAGGGGTCATTTCGTAGAAAAAGAGCTAGGGGAACTCATTAGCATAACTCATTAGCATATGCCACACCCCCTGACATCAGGGGCCCGGCGGTGGACCTGCAAGGCCAGCGAGAGTGCGAGGAAGCCCCGCAAAGGCCCTCCCTGGCCCCAGGCAGGCAGGGGTGGGGAGAGGCGGGGAGGAAGTAACTTACCCTCCCTCTTCTCCTGCCTCCTCTTCTCCTGTGTCCCCCCGCATCCCCCCCGAAATGACCTCTGCATTGCCCCCTCCTGAAATTCAGGTGCCAGGAGACAGAGAAATGCATCATCCCACCGGCAGGATCTGGTAGACGGCAACGGGGAATCAACATCTGAAATTGTGGAAACAAAGTGCAGTGGAAACAGATGAAAAACAGAGCAAAATGTTCAGTGTGGAAGTGCCAGGACCAAGGGTAAGCAACAGGAAGGGTGAGGCCATGAACACAAGAAACACTGTCTGACATCCAGGTGGGACAGTGCAGCACTGGCCTCCATCACCCCCATCTGCAGCACTATCTCTGTGTGTACCAGCATGTAAAAGTAGAAGGCAAGAATGTAAGCAAGGTCATAAAAAAGTAGAACCAATATAGCCATAGGACTGTCGATGAGTTAGTTTGGCAGAATGCTGAGTACTTGACGTGCTGCATGTTGGCTCAGCTTGCATAAAACATTTGAGGGGTCTCTCCAAAATCTGTCACTACAGGTAAGAATTGCTAGAGTTCTTAAAAATCTGACTTTCCCTTGCCATCTCAGGTCCTCCTGTTCCAAATTGTCTCTAGCAGAAAGTATGTAAAAACAACACCAGAAAGAGTATGAAACCTTGCTATCCAACTTTCTTCCCCTTGCTATCCAAACTTCTTCTCCTTCAGCAAGAATCTGCTCAGTTGAATGTAATGGAATAATTCTATACTTCCAAGAAGCACAGGTATGGCAAAAGAAGAGTCAGTACTTTAAGCCTCTTTAGCCATCCCTGCTTGCAGGGACAATTTGTGGAATTAACTCTTCAAGCAGAGCTCTTGACCCGCCAGTAAGATAAAACTTGGCTGTAAAATGTGTGAACATAGCACTGGGGATGGAAGTGCAAGATGCTATCATTGTGCTGGAGTTCAGACAAGAATGGTTACCTTATAATATGGTTATATGATCAGGGCTGATTGGTAGGAACTGTCACACAACCCAGTTTGTCATTTCCAGTTGGCAAACGATTTTGTGCATAAGTCCATGTAACTGGAACAGATTGATCAAAATGAAAAAATGAGACACAGTAATACATAAGAAGAAGAAGAGGAGGAGATTGGATTTATACCCTGCCCTTCACTTCCCAAAGGTGTCTCAGAGCGACTTACAAACTCCTTTCCCTTCCCCTCCCCTCAACAGACACCCTGTGAGGTAGGTGGAGCTGAGAGAGCTCTTGACAGAAACTGCCCTTTTTTGAAGAACAGCTGTGCCAGAACTATGGCTTGCCCAAGGTCATCCAGCCAGGCGAAAGTGGAGAAGTGGGGAATCAAACCTGGTTCTCCCAGATTAGAGTCCACACATTTAACCACTACACCAAACTGGTTAAAGAGCTTAGGTCCAACAAACTGAGCAGAGTTCTGGTCACAGCTCTCCCACCCCCAAAATGCAGGCTCCTGCTCCACAGCCAAATTATTCATGAAGATAGGCAGATCATATGATGGATTTTGTTACAGGGGCTGTGTCAGGAAAGGGTAAATCAGCATTAATCTGATATCCACTTTCCTTGCATGAACAAAATGACTTCTGTTTATGGTATCTCTACATTGGATCCAACCCAATGTGGTCTTCTATCCATGTTGAGACCTTTCTTCTTTATCAAAATTGAGGTTTCTAGAGAGGTAAAAATCATACCCAAGTAACATAAGCAGTTTACATTTCTTTCTTCCATAGCACCTTGAATGTGCAACTTGCCTTACAGCAGTTGGTTTTCATAATTACATAGGTAAAGGAATAGGAGGGCTGATTTAATGCATTATGAACTCACACAGCAAGAATATGAATTCAAAATATGTAATTCATCCTGAGTGGCTTTGTGTTGACACACTGCTGAGAATAGACATCACAGAACAATTTTATAAATAGGTTATATTGATGCCCAGCTGAGGAACACTGTAGTGCAAACAGCAAAACACTACATCTTGGAGTCTTCACTTTCATATAATATTTGCCAGTTATTTTGTACCAACAGAGCATCTTACAACAATTAATATTGTTACTGTTCTTACAGTAGTAATATTATGGCATCTTCCAAGGTCTCTAATTTAACTTTCTTGTGGTTATATAAATCAACCCCCTTGGAAGGAAGGAAGGAAGGAAGGAAGGAAGGAAGGATGGAAGGAAGGAAGGAAGGGAGGGAGGGAGGGAGGGAGGGAGGGAGGGATGAGAGAGGCTTACTTTCACCTCTCCTTATATATAAAAGAGTTTTCATGTCCCTCTTGCCTCAATGTTCCACAATGTTCCACACCTTTGGGTCCCTCAACTGCCAGTCAGAAAGGGGTCCCTGGCCACTGGCTGCATTGCCTTCATCCTGCCCTTTGTCCCACCCACAGAAGTGCCACCCAGCCTCTCAGCCGCAGTGTGCTGAGAGCCTATGGACGGGCAGGATGCTCTGGCGGGCAGAGGGTCCAGAGCCTGAGCCAGAGAATGGTGACACCACAGCTGTGCTTCGCCCTTGCTCGGCCTGCAGGCCTCAGAGGGGTGCATGGTGGCACCATGCCTGACCAGAGCCAGTGCCGCCTTGCTCAGGCGGCAGCCCTGAGAAGGACTCCCTTGCTCACCGTTGCTCCAACACTAGGTAGGGCTGTCACTGAGAGGCGGCGAGCCATGGCAGTCAGGAGGCACCAGTGGCGCCACAGCCTTTCTTGGCCTGTGGGCCCCACAAGGGATTATGGCAGCAGCATGGCTGATGGGAGGCAGTGTGGGCTTGCTCGGGCCAGAGGCCTGAGAAGGACTCCCTCACTCACCACCACTCCACCACCGGGGAGCCATGGCAGCAAAGAGGTGGCAGCTTGCTCGCCCTCCATGGCCAGCAATGGGTCAGGGCACCACCGCACCCGTGGCAACTGCCTCGGGCCATGGGCCCTGTCAGAACTCCCTCCCTTGCCACCACTCCAGCACCTGGTAGGTGTGTCCCTCAGAGCTGGGGAGCGCAACGGGCCTTGCAACTAGTTTATAAATAAATTGCACTTCTGAAAATATGAAAATGTTTTTGATAGCCGATATAAGTTGCTGTGTGGATACATAAAAGAAAAGACAATTCCTCATGTAGTGTGGCCACATATCAAGAGTTTTTACCAGGGTAAGGAACTGACATTAAATAAATTCTGTGCATTTATGTGCAAAGCATATTATGAAATTCATGAAGTGTCATTGAATGTTAGCTGAATTGTGGTATTATGTCTGCAGACAATGGGCTAAGCATTTATAGAATCTCATTTAACATTCCAAAATGGTGAATTGTTTCAAGGAGAAATGACACTCTGTTTCTAATAACTGTTGAACATTAGGAGCTAGACAAATCTGTATACCAAACCAGGTAATTATTAGTTTTATTGTCATCACTTAAAAAAAAATGGCTGTGTAGAGTACAGCTTATGCCTATGAATGTTGGAAGTAGTGGATTGTGCACAGTAGAAGTTACCACAAAGTATTTCACTTCCAAATGGGGGGGGGGGAATGTTGACTGTGAGTGGAATCAAAATAGTCTGAAATACCAGTGTTATACAGTGACAGAAGAGTCAATGCATACCTTTCCAAAAGATATAGGACATAATCTACCAGGAATGTCTCCTCTAGATGACCTTTGAAAATGAATGGAAGTACTGGCAAAAAAAACAACCCCAACAACAAACTCTGTTACAGCAAAACTTATTCATTTCAACGAAGCTTGCAGAGAGGAAGCTTTGGGTACCCATGATGAATGTTAGATGTGCTCTTAAGTATTCATAATGGTATATTCATGGTTTCTGCCTTCTGCAATCATAGTGTGTTACATCGAGGGATTGTCACAAAATTCTCCACTGCTGATTTTTTTCCATCCAATTTTATTTGCTCACTCTCAGTCATGACACATCATAACACACTTTCCCCACCTTCTCTTTCATTTCACAGCTGACCAATGATTCTTTAATATACATTTATTTACCTCACAGGCTTTGAGTCTGTCATCAAATGCCATACCACAGTGCACAGAAAAGTGTAGGTTGTGCAGCCTGCACAGCAACATTGTGGTGGTGGTGGGGAGCAGTGCTATTTTATTTTATTTTTAATCATTTACAATGAAGTCCTCAGCAGAATTACAAACTTCTATTTCCACTGAATCAATAGATATAGAAATGTATAATTCTACATATGATTGCACTGTTAAACACAAGGAGATCCAAATATCACAACAAACATATAGCCATAGGGGGAAAGGTGTATGACTGCAGTGTGAATGAAATACTTAATGTCATATTCAAATACATATTTTCAGGTCACCCCCCATAAATGTGAGTGAAAAGCCAGATGAATGGAATGTCTATGCCCTGATACTCAAAGAAATGGTGACAGAACAGAGTGGGGGAATTCACTTATTCCTAGCTATATATGTCTGCTTTTCTCTCTTCTTCTTCATCTCAGCACACTTTCTTTGAATCACAGTTTGTGAAATTCAAGATTAGATGCTTTGGAAAAGTTTATTAGAGGTATAACACTAAGAAAATACATTTATTTGTAAAATTTTGCTGCAATGAAGACCATTTCCATAACTTTTCATTCTTACATCATTTTTATTTCTCTAGGAGAGACGCAGTAGTGAGCAATAATGCTGGCAGGTTTCTTCTGCATTCTAAAACACTTGAGTTACTACTCTATTTAAAACAGCATAGCAAAGTGGGAACTCTATCTCTTGAAGGTACTAGCCTGCACCCCTGCTTTTAATTCTGTCTTTTATTTTATGTAACTACTTCCACAACCTATTTTCTATACTAAGCAGCAAATATTCACCAACTTTTAAAGAAAAATTATGGCTTAATTTAGTGGCACACTCAAACTATACTTCTACCTTTACCAGTCAAACTATTAAACTAGGGTTAATTGGAGTATTGATTTTAGGTAGGGATAGGCACGAACTGGCTCATGAACTAAAGTTTGTGACAAATTTTGGCTGGTTTGTGGTTAGCAAAGCAAAGTTAATGGCTGGACAACCAGCACAAACTTTCCACAAACTTTCAAACTGTTCATGGAAGTTCGTACTGATTTATGAATGGATAAATTTCCAGACAGACTGTCTCTGCTCAAACAAAATGTTTACCAAACTTCAAAGCAACAGGGGGTGAAATTCTCCAGCCTTGGAAGTAGTGTTGTCAGTTTCAAACTAGTCAAGTCAGTTTAAAGAGTGTTCCCCCCTTGCCTGTGTTCCTTTCTTGCACAGAGCCTGCAAATCCCCCCCCCGTTTAGATTTGTGACTCTGTACTTTGAGATCAGTCCTTTTAAGCTTGCACTGCCAGTGGCACTGAGCTCTGCTGGGCACTCTGTGATTGCACTGGTACTGCTGGGCACTCTGTACATTGTACTGGTCCTGCTGGGCTTGCAAAAATGTTCCCCTTGCTTGGATTGTGATTGAGCTGGCATTGCCACATTGCCACTGGGTTCTTCTGGGCACTGGTACATTGCACTGGTTCTTCTGGGCTTGCAAAAGAACCCTTGCTTGGAGTGATTGCCACAATGGCACTGGGTTCTGCTGGGCACTGGCACATTGAACTGGTTCTGATGGGTATGCAAAAAGCCCCCCCCTTCAGTTTTGACTGCAGGGATTATTGGGGACTTTGATTCTGTTCTACTGGGCTTCTATTGCCCTTGCTTTTTTCACCATTGGAAAGAATGGAAATGGGGCACCCTCTTTGGGAGGGGTGTAACTTGGACCTCATTAATCTAATCCTCACCAACCATGGAGGGCAGGTAGAGGAGAGTCATCCAGAGATGTTTCTAGCTTGCACAGGATTTGTTCTATACATGCCTAAACCTCCCAAACCTGCACCTGTCATTTTTCCAGAAAGCACTCTACTTGGGGCACCTTCTTTGGGGGCTGTAACTCAGACCCTATATATGCAATCCTCACCTGACTTGGAGGGTAGGTAGAGGAGAGTCAGCCAGAGATCCCCTATGAGTTTGGTGTCTTTACCATGAACCTCACAAACCAAACCAGTTCATTCAGCCCTTTAAAATTTGTGATGGTTTGTGGTTCATGAGCCAGGCATGCCACAAACAATGAACTGAACCACATTTTCCTGGTTTCTGCCCATTCCTATTTTTGGGTCAATCTTTTGAATATCCCCGTAAACGTTGAAGGTGGTCCTTGACCATGTGAGTTTAGAAAGAATGTATACTCTGTGAAGCTAAGGAATTATATTTAAGGATGAAAAATATACAGCTGGAATAGTAATAACTATGTACTTGGATAGGTTGCACTCAACTTAAGTGGTAGAATAAGCCTTACTTGAAATATCTTTGTCCTCTCTGACACAAATGAGTACCATATGTTCTCCAATGTTCGGGTAAAAATAGGCACATTTGGTTTTATCTCATTTGCTTATGTAAAATACTAGGTTTCATAATGGGGCTGAAATACCAGTGATCCTTAGTCATTCCAAGGGGACTAGTAAATGGAATGGCTCACTAAAAAGTACATATATTTTTCATTTAAAATGAAGCATCCTAAATGCACAAAACACTGCTAGTTATAAATCAAATACTGTGAAAGAACATATGTTGATCATTCCTCAAACAAGTTGTGGGACTCCTTACAAAAAAGGAAAAAGTTGTAAAATAGTTAAAAAAAAGAAAAAAGAAAATTCATCTTTATCACTTATATACACACACACACACACACACATACATTAAATATATAAATGTGAATCTGCAAGTAATTGCAGATTCAAATGTTCTAGGAATGCATGCACAAAATTTCTGTGACTTGGTTGACAGAAGTAAAGATTTCATATTTGCAAACATATTTGTTGCAATCCACAAAGCAGCAAAAAATCTGAAAAGGGATGAGCCCAATGAATGCAGATTAAGAGTGTAAACTGATTTCCAAATTTGATCTGGGAGATCAAGCATGCAGTGAACCATTGCACTTAGGATTTGTGATCACTGAGACACTGATGCCACTGTGAAGATTGCTGGTGGCTTCAGGAACATACTTGACATGCCAGCTGCATTGAGATCTCTCTCTCACTCCCCCTTGTGTATAGACCAAGTCATCATCTGAACCAGCAATTACAGTGATGTAATTCAGAAGTGAATGTCCTGAATTTCACTTGTTTCTAGTTTCTGAATGACATATATATTCAGACAAACACAAAACATGTTGTATCATGCAGAATTTTTGTGCAATTAACCATGGTGTTCACTTGCATATCTACTTTTACAAATAAATGCCCTGAATATAACTTTTGTTCAACAAAATGGAAATATCCACCCAAAATAATATGGAACATTTTACAAAGTAATCCTAGGCACCCTTGTATTTCACATATCTTCTGTAACTACTCTTTGAAAAACTGGATTATGTACTTCAACCAAATTTTCTTTCCATTTCTTCACAGTGAAACATCAGAGTAAGTTTACAGGTATATTACAGATACCTGTTTGATTCCATACTGAATATCAATAGTTCTGAGGGACTGTGCTTTGCTGAGCTGAATGCCCCTCCAGAGAAAGTTGCTATTCCTTATCCAATATATCTTTTAATCTAACCAATTTACTACAGGTTTATGTTGATTCTGCCTTGTGCTTTCAGCATCTTAAACCCCCCTAACTGGCCTGTGATGTCCACTTTGAAGCTATTCATATTATTCTTTTCTTTAGTATTCATTATTTCTGTGCTTCTTCAAAATGGTTTTCCCTGTTTCTCTAAGCTAAAAATATGTAAGGTCATTCAGACCAGATTTTCAGTACACAGTTCTGCCAATAATGGGATTGTTACTGCCAATTAAATGATCTTTATTATATGATCTTCCAAAATATTAAACTATGTTAGCAGGATACACGGCACTTCAAAATAAAGTGTACAAATCCAACCTGCAGGAAAAGACCGACCTAGTATTAGGAAGGAACCCGGGGGGGGGGGAATCAACCAGTTCTTAGCTCAGTCAAAAATAATTCATCTTGAAATGTGTTCTACCAACAGACCACTCAGAGGGCACTTATTACAACCTGGCAGCAGTTCATCCAGAATTTAACCCACTTTTCTAGCCATGTGCTGCATTATATATGACACTTTGCCATTATTGTAACTAGGTCTTGCTGAATTTAAATTGTGCATATACCATTTGATGTAAGCACATTCTAACATCCAATGTGACCAGGAGACAAGGAGCTGCAATGAGTTCACAAATGACTCCATGATTTGGTAGACAAAATCTACTCATAATACAGGTAAGCCAAAGAGAGTAAGTTCTTGCAGGGGTGACATAAGGTGTTGTTCTACCTTTGTTATACCCACCTTTGAACAGTTTAGGATAGTGACAAAACCCAATACAGACACAACTTCTAAATATACCATCATATTTGAATATACTCCAGTGCCAATCCATGCTGCTGCACCACTGGTCCTGAGCTAGTATAACTGCAGCACTGGCATAGAAATGGGTGATATCAGGAATTAGCCAGTTTGGTGTAGTGATTAAGTGTGCGGACTCTAATCTGGGAGAACCAGGTTTGATTCCCCACTCCTCCACTTGCACCTGCTGGATGACCTTGGGCAAGCCATAATTCTGGCACAGCTGTTCTTGAAAAAGAGCAGTTTCTGTCAGACCTTTCTCAGCCCCACCTACCTCACAGGGTGTCTGTTGTGAGGAGGGGAACGGAAAGGGATTGTAAGCCACTCTGAGACTCCTTTGGGTAGTGAAATGGCATGGTATAAATCCAATGTCTTCTTCTTCTTTTGTGTAGGTATCCTAAGCTTCTACTTCCTAAGTTTATAGTACCTATTTGACACTAAACCAGCAATAATCCTAGTATAACTTGAAAGCCCCTATACAACACATGCAGAAGAAAAATACAACTTCCAGTTCCTCCTGCCACATCTCTAAGCTTAGGAGCAGCTCAGGATGGTACTTAGGTATGAGCCCAGTCTCAGCCCTCCTAAACAGTGTATAAATCCCAGAGAGGACTCATATAGCAACTCACAACTACCTTGCCCAATCTGACTGATTTCCAGGCTGATCCTTCTGCTGTTTTAGATGCTCCTTCCATGAGAAAGAAACTCTGCCCTGCACTTACCAGCAATGGGCGCAAGAGCTCTGTGGGAGCTGCCCAGTCTCGTTATTTACTTAGCAACCAAGTGGTGCTCCACATTTCATCTAACTGTTGTAATTCAAACCGATGGACTAACAAGGATAAGATACGCCTCGCACTGAGTCAGCTCCTCAGGATGGAACTTGGTTTTGTCAACCTCATCAGCTTTGAACACATGCCATATTTTAAGTTTGGCACAAGTTAATTTTCAAGAGCACTACAATACCTTTGATGTTACTCAAAATGAAACCTTTTCTGGCTTCCTTTGGAATTGCCCCTACCTGAATTTTTTTTTCTGAAATGTGCCATAAATTTTATTAAAGTTTTCAACATGAAAATAACATAGTTTAACAGAATAGAGTTGTGTCAAGCTAGTAATACAATAGTCAATGGACCTCCACGATCACTGTGCCCAAACTCTTGGGGAAAAAGTCCTACCACTGGCACTTCTACCACCCTATCAAGTGGAGAGTGTTTAATAGGCCTGACCTCAAGCCTGAGCCCAGATGATAATACCTTGGCTGCTCCATCGCGAGATGCCAACAAAATAAATACCCAACAAGTAAATTCGTCTGGCTGTGCTAATCAAAATAAGTTTAGGAACACCCAAACCTCAGTGGATCAACTTTTAACTTCCTCGCAGAAGCTACGCTCAATACTTAATCTTCTTAAACTCCACCCCCCAAAAAAGTGATGATAGAGGCCACTTCTATTCAAATACATCATGAAACACCAGAGAATCCAGACAACACTTCCATACTGGTTCAAATGAATACCCAAGAGAGATATCAAGATCCTGCTGACTATCCAGCTGAGGCTCCCTTGGAACTCAGATTTCCTCCACTAAAAGAACTTGTGACAGTGCCTGATAACCCAATTGGGCCAGCGCACGTTCATCAGACCTTGTCAGTAAATAATACTACCACCTCTCTAGATAATTTAGATGTACACTCCAAGACCTCCGTTCCTTGACCCCCACTCAAACATAATATAAATGAGAGCGTATTTTTTAAATTGTGGTGGCAACCTGGACCAAATATTAGAGATTGACTGACTGTCTAAAGACAATCCAACTCCAGCCCTTAAGATAGTCTCTTGGGACATTGCAGTCTGAAAAAGGAAAGGAGGGCGAATTTGCCTTCCTGAATTTTCTTAGACACTTTGACATTATCTTACTTCAAGAAACTTGGTCTTTGGATAAAGTACAATTTGAGGGATTTAACTCCTCCTCAATCCTGGCCTCTAAAACTGGGCAAAGGGGCCGATGTAAAGCAGGGACATGCTGTCTGATATCCACACAGATGAAGGTAGAGTTTATTACCCTGCTTCCCTGCCCACCTCTGGCCCAAGCAGTTCTCCTCAAGCTTCCATACCTTAGCCTGCTCATTTTCAACGTATACTTACCTCCATTGTCTAATAATATGGAACTCTCGAACCAATGGGACAGTTTAAGTAAATATGTTGAAGATCTTGAGCAGAAATATCCATCAGCAGGATCTATAATTGCTGGTGATTTTAATGCAAGGATAGGGAAGTATAATCAATACCTTTATGAGGCCACTAGCCTTGACATAAATGATTGCCAACTTGAATATATTCTACCTACAAGACAGTCTAAAGATATTCAAGTTAATATGGCAGGGTCCTTTTTTGCTAAGTTTTGTATGTCAGCGAATAGATTAATCCTAAATGGGACATCCCCTCACAACATACCTTTGGCTCCAGTTGAGGTTATAGTGTAATAGACTACATCATTATCACTCCAAACCTGAAAAGCTGGATCTTAGATTTTTTTTTTTGTGGGATGTAGTGATGATAGTGAACACTTTCCATTGATAACTGTGCTGCATGGTGAGGACCTGACAACCCCCACCTACCATGCAAACTCTGCCATGTGGAAATGCACCTGTCTAGTAAAGGGTCAGATGGTCTGCAGAAATAAAGATGGACATGAGCCAGTTTCTACAATCAGATAGGGCCTACGACCTATTGCAACAATTAACTAACATTAACAACCCACTTGCCACCTTCTGTGCCTATGATAGCCTAGTAGACACCATTAATCGTGTATTTTGCAATCAGTTAAAGCCTTTCCACTCCTCCCCTAGGAATAATACTGATGAGTGGTTTGACAATGAATGCCGGTGCTTAAAGACTCAGCTCCATGCCACCTATCATGTCTATAGGAAAAATGAAGGTGCTAACATTCCCATTAAATATTTCAAATTAAAGAAACAATTACAAACCACTATAGCCTACAAGAAGAGGCTGCCACGTACTAGAGAATGGGACATTAATTAAGGCAACTTTATCTAAGGTCAGCAAACAATTCTGGGCAATAGTAGCTGGAGAATTTAGGGGTAAATTTGCATCTGTTATTTGCCCCATACCTCTCCAAACTTGGATAGATTATTTATTAAACATTTTTTTTATTCTTCTGCAGATCTACCAGAGCAGCAAGACGTTCAGCCTCCCCCTGATTTGCCTGAATGGCCCTCAGTTAGTCCAACTGAAATTAAAAGTGTAATAAATAAACTAAAGATTAGGAAGGCCCCAGGTCCAGATGGACTTCCACCTGAGTTGTTTAAAGACCATCTGGACTGGTGGGCTTCCCCACTGGCTACCCTTTTTACTCAGACAAAACAAGGACCATACCTGCTTTATGGACAAATGCTATTGTAGTTCCAGTCTTCAAAAAAGGGGATCCAAATTATCCAGGAAACTACCGCCCAATAAGCCTGCTTTCAATAGTGGGCAAGGTTTATGCAAGGCATCTGTCAGATAAATTGACCTCCTGGATTGCAGATCAAAACCTTCTGGGAGCCAAGCAGGTTGGGTTCTGCACAGGTAGTACAACATTAGACCATTGTATAACTCTTGCCCACTTGGTGGAGAAATATTCTGGAGAAGCCTGGGGAAAAAACCCTATTCTGTGCTTTCCTTGACTTAAAAGTGGCCTTTGATTCAATTCCCAGGAATCTCCTAAGGGTTAAATTGAATAAGATGGGGAAAACGACTACTCTTCCTTATCTGGAAATTATATTCTTCCACCAGCTGCCAAGTAAGATATAGAAACTCAGGTTTATTAACATCTAAGATCCTTACAAACCGATGAGTCAAACAAGGCTGCATTTTGGCACCCTATTAATCAATCTATTTTTGAATTATTTGAACTCCTCTCTGAGTGTGATTGATGGTCACTGCTTTAAACTGCGTCTTCAACATATCCCTCTTTTACTGTATGCGGACAATGCTGTCAGATTATCTTGCACCCAGATGGGCCTTAAGTGTCTTTTAACTGCATTTATATCCTACTGCAAGGACAAAGCCTTATTGGTAAATTTTGAAAAATCTGAAATTTTGGTGTTCTCAAAATCTTGGAAACACTTTAACTGGCACATAAAAGGTAACATTATTGAACAGGTGGAAACATTTCAAATACCTGGGTGTTCTTTTTTAGTAAAACAACAGCTGGACAGGCCAAAGGAAACACGTGGTAAATCTGGCCAAATGCAGCCTATCCGCAATTGCTAGGTTTTTTTACATGAAGGGCAACCAATTTGTCCCCGCTGCTCTATAAGTTTTCAATGCCAAGGTTGTGTCCCAAATTCTGTATGGGATCCCCATGTGGATCAGCTCCTTAAACAACATGTTGAGCAGATCTAGGCAATGTTTTTGCGGTGTATCCTAGGAGTGCCAAACTGTGTAAGCTATGCAGCTATGTGCCTGGAGACAGGACAACATCTGCTTGTGACCAGAGCCTGGCTATCAACTTTACAATTTTGGCTACGTCTCCACTTCAGAAAAAAACTATGTTCACCTGCTATTATCAGAAACATTCATATCCAATTGGACAAATTCAGTTCTGAAAAAAATACAAAAAATACAATCAATTGGCATCCCCCTTGACTCCCTGCTTTTGTCAGGTGAATCCAAAATGTTCAGGTCCTTGAGGCAAAGAATGTTCGATATTGAAAAGCAAACTCTCTGTTCTGGACTCACCTCTTCCCCTCTGAAGTTTAACAAAACCCCAAGAAATGGGTTTATAGCTGATTGTTTTTCACAGCTCCACTCCATCACTAAGCCGAGCTTTTATGTTAGCACATTTTGATGCCACACCATCAGAGGTCCTTTATGGTAGATTTACCAATACTCCCTACCTTGAAAGGACCTGCCCATGTAACAGTAGGAACCCAGAATCGATTGCTCACATACTACTCAGCTGTGAATTTTATAACAGGATTCAGGATGTAAATGTTATAAAAATTTTATAATTATAAATTATAAAATTATATATATAAACTGGATGTAAATTTTATAAAAGGATTCAGCCCCCTTCTGCACAATAAGCATAGCCTACCTGAAGAGAGACTTATATCTTTCCTTTTATCAGATCTTTGCCTTCACATTACCTTCTCTGTAGTGTAGTTTCTTTCTATCGCTATGAGGGTAAGAGAATACAAGGTCAAAGCCCTAGCAGGTTGACTGTTTTATATTCACTTACTTATATTTTTATATGCACCTTAAAATGTGATCCATGTTGTATTTTAACTATGCCAATAAAGGTTGACTAACTGACTGACTGACTGATAGGATGTGTGACATAGGACTATATCTTTCTGTCCTCATGTCACACACTTTGGTGATAGGAACTCCAGTGAATAGACATGCTGCCCACAAAAAGTTACTAAACTGACTCTTATGTAAAAGGTCTGTTGACAGCAACTCACAACTACCTCGCTGGGGCGGCAAGCTGGTCCCATTCCCAGGGACACAAAGGTGTCCCCAGTGTGGCTGCTTTTGCTGCTGGGCACTGTCCACCCATCCACAGGTCAAAAAAGGGAAAGTTCTTACTTGGCAGCAGACAATTTTTCATGGCTCTTCTCCCCCCCAGATGCTTTTGAGAGGTTTCAGGAGGAGAAGGGAACGGGGACAAGGGCTCAAGGAAATGGAGGGGCACAGATTTTGTTTTCAAGTACCAAGTCAAGAGCTGCTCTTAGTTGTTTGGAGTGGTGAGTGGAGTCATGCTCTCATATGGGAAAGGTGGATAAAGGTGCTGGTTTGGATCAGTTATACCTATTTTAGGCAATCCATCATTGATAGATGGTCCCATTGTCACTATAAAACCAATCCACTGAGATTACTTGTCTGAAAAGAAGCACTTGGAGTTCCCTGGTTTCTGTGAAAGGCAAAGTGTGCATAATGTAGGTTGGACCTTGTTAAACTGAAATTCCTAAGGAAAGCTACATTCTTCCAAGTCCATTGAAATTAACATATCAGAACAATGTAAGGCTGCTTAGGACTGCACTGCTAATCACACTGAAAATGGCAATAATAAATAAACTGAACAAGAGAAGGGTGCATCCTGTTACAAATGCCTCTGGATTCCTATATATTAATTGTTCATACTTCTTATGACCAGTTTCTTCCAAATGGGTTCTATGGGTTCTATCTAGGCAGCTTATTTCTTAACTTCAGCAGAAGTACATCACAATTTTCCAGATCATTTTTAAAAGTTTTGTTTGGGCAGGAACATTGCTTGATTGACTAGAGGCATAATAGCATACTAGATCACAGAAATCACACAGTCAGAATAGAAAACAAGAATTATTCCTCGGGAGAAATGTGTACTTTTTCATACAATAAGATTGAAATTTGCATCTTATTCTGTTTGTGTCTCAGTCTGTGGAGTCACAAAGGGCAGTAAGAAACACTGTAGTACAGGAGACCTGAGCAGAACTTACCACTCCTGAGGTTTGGAATACTGCATCACTCCTATATTTGCACAAGGTCATTTCCCCCCCTCATACTCAGGTTATAGATTATTATAAATCTCCCCTTTTTTCTGTATCCCTATTTTAAATTAAAATAACAATAATAATTAAAAAGCTATTTTTAAAAAGGTAATTATCTTATTGCCTTTTTGATCTAATAACATCCCCCCTCCTGTGCTGGCAGAACAGTTCAGAAAATACTTTGTGCACTACAGAATTAATAACCTGATACTCAACAGAATCATTACAATTCAGAAATGTCCATGGGACTGTATGAAAGGCTCTTCTGTTCTGTCCTGTCCTGAGAATTTCATGAATTGATGGGAAATGAAATCCATGTTGCTGGATCATGGATACTGCTTTCCAGTTTGTAGTTGTAAGCATATTTATTTGGCAGTAAGCACCATTGAAGTCCATGGATTGCATATCTCTCACTTAGATTCAGTATTGCTTTTCAAATTTATTTGAATTTATTTCCTTTTATAATCGAGCCATTAAAAGTCCATTTGCTTTCATAATTTAATGCTAGGTATCTCATAAAATCTTAAATACTCTGAACTCCTGCCATGTTTTAATGCTCATTAAGGCTCAAGTTTGTACTCATGACCAATGCTCCCTCTAAGCGAGTCTTGTGAGCAAAAATTCTACGTTGTGAGCTACTGGCATGAAAGTTGTGAGCGAGCAATTTGGCTACTGCATAAAGTAGTTTGCTCTGGAGCCCTCCTTCCTGAGCTAAGACAGAAATGTGTGAGCCAGAGGCTAAAAAACTGTGAGCTAACTCACGCTGACGCAGCTTAGAGGGAACACTGCTCATGACCTACCAGATTCTTCCTGTCCTGATTTTCTTTTTAGTTGAGGGCACTAGAAGATCCCCAAACTGTTCTTTTTATAGTGCTCTGAGTTAAAGATCAATAAAGAAGGAATGCCCAGTGAGCACTAGATCTGACCATTTCTAATTTCAAAAATCCTGGTCTTTTGCAGGTAGGATCGAGTGTTGCCACATCAGCAGGTTTCCCACAGCATGATTTGTGCTGTATGCTGTGAGGTAGTAAGAGGACAGCACAAGCATGGTAGCAAGGGTGGAGGTTAGACCAGGTCCTTACTGGAGGGAGATGCATGGTAGTAGCTGAGGCAGGGGGATGACTCTCAGCACCATTCAGCTGCATGGCTTGTGAAAGTCCAGCTGCTTCCTTGCACATCAACCCTCACTCCAACAAGGGCAGGGGGTTTGAGACAGAGCCAAGACAAACAAAACACAATCACAATTTATAGGCCAATTAGCCTAATGTCTGTTCCAAGTAAAATGATGGAAAATACTAGTAGAAGTAGACTAAGGCTGTGATCACACTGGCGACTTGACGCAATATGGTGCTGCCACTAATTGAACGGGGTTAAAGTGTAGTGGGATATATCAGCCACACAGCACCCACGGGGTTACCCACGGAGACATCCCATGGTAAAGCCTCCACATTATTGCGGCACTGCAGCCATGGAGCGAACTGCAAAAAAAAATCCAAATAACATGTGTGTGCATAATGCGCATGCGCACGCATGCACACATAGGCAAGTCTTTTAAAAAATCACCTCCATAGCAGCAGAATGGATCTGCAGGTTCACACTGCCAAATCCATTCTGCATGTGCTCCCCCATGTTCAGACATCCGGCCATGTGCAATGAATGCACGTAGAAACAAAAACACTACTTTGGAGGTGGTGGCTTTTTAACCTGGCTCCAAGTCGTCCTCTGACCTCCAAAAAGTCTTCCAAGTATTCTCCCTGGAAAAGACAGCTGCAGTTACAGAAGTCTATGGAATGACTCAGAAACAAGCCGGTGACACTAAACTCACAGGGAAACTTCACCTGGGCAGACACCTTCCAGCCAGACACTGGAAGCAAGGCAAGCAACCCCCGTATGCTTGCAGCCCCCACCCCCAGTGTCCAAAGGCAGGTTCCGAAGAACAGAAAGGCAAACATCCCCCTGAGTTCCAACAAAGCTCCTTCCCTTAATTTGTTCCTGGGGTTCTTCACAGAGTCAAAAGAGTTGTTAGCACTACCCAGAGATACCAGCAGTTGCTAACAGTCTTTGGAGAGGAGGACTCTGACAGCAGTGATTCAGAGGGTGGGGGAGAAGCATCCCACCATTCCACATCTCAACTCACTGTTGCTTCTCCTGCCTCAAGTTACACCCCTCTGTGGCCCAGCCCAATGACGGAAACCAGCTGTGCTCCCAAGTACTTAAACCCTAGGGGCACAGTTGGGAAACATTTCCATACCCTCCCCAATGACCCCTGTGTGGCAGAGAGCCAGGTGTGCCACACCCATATCCAGAGGGGCACAAACCCACTCCAACATTTGTCTTCCTCTGTCCTCCACAGGCACCTGCAAAGGTTGCACCCAACTGTGTTGCCGCTGGAGGATAGGTGGCCAATGGGAGGAAGAAGCTCAGCAGGGAGAAGCTGAGGAGGAGCAGGAAGCCCCTCCAAGAAAGCCTCCCCACACTCAGGCTGCCGTGGGTAGGGAACCAAGGTGGGTCACCCTCCATGAGGTCAAAAGAGCTATGTGGAAAGCCCAGGAAGTAGTCACTCACTTTGAGTCAAACTAGTCATGGACGCTGGTGCCAACATGCTGGCAGAGGAGAAGTGTGTGCACCTCAAGGGTATCATCTGCCTGATGCACATGATTCTGCTGGTGGTGATTGATGCTCTGGAGCTGGGAAGCACTGTCAAGGCCACCTGGAATGCTGCCCCCCTTGAGAAGACCTTCCAACACCTGGCTGCTGCCCATCTGCTGCATGAGAGGCATGGGGAGGGGGATGAGGAACTCCACCCATGCCATGATTGCATGTTTGGTGGAGCAGAAGAGTGCACTCTGCAGCATGTCATCTCCTCCATGACAATCCTGCATGGGGAAGAGGAGCTCAGCATGACTGAGCTGACTCTCTCCCAAATGATGCATGCCTTCAAGCCCTTCCACAGCACCATCAATGTGCTGTACAACCATATGGCCAAACTGGGGCAAGTAATCCCCCTGGTTCAAGGGCTGGACTGGGTGCTGGCCTCCACACTGCAGCTGGCTGTTCTCCCATGGGCCTTTGCAGAGAGGTTGCAGGTGGGCATCACCACCAGGTTACATCCTCTCTGCAATAAAGAGGAGAACGAGCTGGCATGTATCTGTCAGCTCTGGATAAAAGGCAGCATTGCTCTCCTGAATGCAGAGCTCTTACAGTGGAACTGTGAGCTCTACAAAGAAGTGTGGAGGCTACAGGCCAACAGATGTGGCCAGAGAGAACAGCAGGTGGAAGAGGCTGGGGAGGAAGAAGAGGTGGAGCCACAACCCCAGCACCTCTGCCTCAAAGAGCCCAGCCAGGGAGAAGCCCCACTACTGGTTGGCAGTAGAGAACTGGGAGGTCAGCAGTGGTGGGGATGCCAGGCATGCAGTGGCAGGGGATTCAGCAGAGGTGATGGTAAGGGAGTACCTCACCATGTCCCCTGAGCCTGCCAATGCCAATTCCCTGGAGTACTGGTCATGCAAGGCTGTCATCTGGCCTGACCTCTTACATGACCATGAGCCCTGAGTCCATTTAACAACCAAAACTTAGCAAGGGAGAGGACTTCACAATCAGGAGGGTATAAAACATGGGTCCTCCTTCAGCCAAGGCCTCAAAGAGCCCAACTAAGGACAAGCCCCACTACTGGCTGTCAGTATTGAACTGGAAGGTCAGCAGCAGAAGGGATGCCAGGCACCAATCCTTTGGAGTGCTGGTTACATAAGGCCATCATATGACCCAATCTCTCTTGCGTGGCCATGAGCCCTGAGTCCACCTATCACTCAAGCCCCAGCAGAGGAGATGAGCTCACAATCAAGAGGGCATAAAACGTGGGTTCTCTGCCGAGGCTCTCAGTGTAAGCACAGTTCAGTTCAATTTTATTGCATAAGGCCAATGGCCATTACAAGAGGTTAACACTAAAAATTATTTAGAATAAAATACAGTAGAGTGAGACTGAGTTAAAATACTATAAAAATTACATTTTAAAAGGAATGACTCCCATAAGCAACCGACCTGTGCTGACGCTAACTTGGACTGAATTTTCTTTTCCACTAAGATGAAAAGGACAGCCTTATATGAGACCTCTTGATTCCACATCTGCAAGTAAAAATATGACTTGTTCCATCACAGTGCTAAGGCCTAAATTGACCAAGATTGTACCTAAACATTTCTTTCTTGGAACTAAATAATGTGGACAGGCTAGCAGCGGGTCAAAAGCAGTTAACAACCAAGCGAGTAGACGAATGGGTACCTACCCTTAGATGGGTAGGGGGCACCCTCCTCTGACGAGGTGTGTGGAGATGGCACGAACGGCGGCAAAACATCGGCGGCGGCGGAGCATCTGGCAGTGAAGGCGGATGGCAGATGCAGTGGCTGCAGTGGTGACAGAGCGATCCCTGGTGGCTAGCAGACCATCACACAGTGGACGACAGCAAAAAGCGGAGACCGAGAGGCACCCGACGACGCGCAACGCAGGGTGCGGCGGTGCCTGAATCAGACGGAGCCAAGGTCAAGAAGCGGGTGGGAGTCATGCACCTGCGCAGTCGCGCCGACAACAGTCGTCCTGCAAAAATGCCAAGAGATCGCCTGGAAAAAAGCCATGCCGGAGCAACAACAAGGTTCTCCACCTGAGTGCTGGTAGGCTGCCCCACCCCTATCATGTGGCCCAAGTTAGGGATCAAGGGTTATTAGAACCACTATATATGTAAACCGCCCAGAGACCCTCCGGGGTTAGGGCGGTATAGCAAGTTGAAACTATAAAATATAAATAAATAAATAAATAATGACACAGGTCTTCAAGATCTGGACCTCTGCATTGAGTATACCAACCTTCAAGAATGGCTGTTTGCATTATTTGGAAATGAATAGATGTGAAAGCTGACTGTAATTTTTTTAAAAAGAGATCTTGGACAGACCAAGCTAGGCAGAAGATTTGGATGAGACACTCCTAGAACAGATTACAAAGTTCTCAAAGAGATGGGACATGGTGGTTATGGGAGATTTCAATTACCCAGATATCTGTTGGAAGTCCAACTCAGCTAAAAATGGAAGGTCCAATAAATCCCTGATTTGTCTTGCTGACAACTTCACTTTCCAGAAAGCGGAGAGGGAAACAAGGGGATTTGCTATCTTGGACTTGATTCTTACCAACAGGGAAGAACTGGTTGATGAGGTGAGAGTAGTGGGCACCCTGGGTAGTAGTGACCATGTAATATTGGAATTTACAGTCTTGGGGAAGGTAAAAGCAGTACGTAGTGAGATATATAGGTGAGCCTGCTTTGCAGGGAGGGTGGGGTATATATTTGACAATAAATAAATAAATAAAAATAAACTTCAGGAAAGCAAATTTTGACAAACTTAAAGTTATGCTGAGTAGAATCTCATGGCCAGAAATACTTAGGAGAAGGGAATTCAAGAGCGATGAGAGTTTCTTTAAAGTGAAATGCTGAAGGCACAAGCACAAACAATTCCTATGAGAAGGAAAAATGGGAGGAACCTAAAAAAGCCAAGATGGCTCCATAAACAGCTTTCTAAATTTGGGAAATAAAAAAAGACATTTTAGGAAATGGAAGGAGGGCCTTATAATGAAGGATGAATATAAACAAATAACCAGTGCTTGTAGAGAGAGAGTTAGGGAAGCTAAAGCTCAGTATGACCTTAGGCTAGCAAGAGATGCTAAAAACAAAAAAAGGTTTATTTTCTAATGTTCAAGGTAAGAAAAAGAGCAAGGACATAGTAGGCCCATTGTGGGGACAGGAAAGTGAAATTGTAACAGGTGATGAAGAGAGGGCAGAACAGCTCAGTTCCTACTTTTTTCAGTCTTCACCTGCAAGGGAAAGACCAGTGCCTGACCATGGAGCGGGTGCTGGCGTTTGCCTGTCCCCCCCTTCTTTTTCGATGAAGCATGAGGGGGGTGAACCAATCATGGCTAAGTGCGGGAGCGCTGGCCAATCAAGGGTGTGCTTACTGAACAGACCAGGCAGCAGCTGCCCTCCAAAAGCTCCCCATCCATCTGCCCTCTTTTTGGACCATGTGGGATTAGCTGGTTGCCGTTTTGGGGGCTGAGTAGGATATATTTTTTTTACCTCACTCAGTTTGGCTGAGAGGGGGCCTTTATTTCTGCCTGCTTCACATGGTCAGAGGGGGTATGATTTAAGTAGGCCTGATAAAACTGTTTAGGTCCTAACTGGGAAGGCAGGAAAAGCACAGGTTGAGGGGATGTGGAATTGGCAAGCACCCTGAGATATCAATGATGGGGGGGTCCTCATACTGGGTGCCTATGGGCTTTGCAGTCAGGGTGACTCAGTTGGGGGCCTCTTTGGGGTGGGGGAGCATATGGCAGGCCTTAAGGCTTTGCAGCCATGGGCTGGGATGTCACCTCCCCCCCATGAACTGGCATGTGGGCTGTGAAGAGGAAGGTCCGGAGGGATCCCAGACCTGGCTCTGAGCCAGGGTGGGTTTGCCCTGTTAGGAGGCTTGCATAGCAAGCCCAAGGCAACTTGTGCTTTAATGTATTGGTGCAGATCAGTTTATATATAAATAAAATTCCCAGTTTAACCCATAACTTGTGTTGTGCTTCATTCAAGGGGTGGGTGGGCAATGGTGCTCAACATGGCAAAAACAAAACACATGATGAGTTGCAGCCTCGGATTGGCATAGGGGTAGTACATAAACACCTGGTTTCTTTAAATGAAACTAAGTCCTTGAGGCAAGACGAACTGCATCCAAGGGTACTAAAAGAACCCTTGTAATTTCTGAGCCTCTGCCCATTATTTTTGAGAATCCTTAGAGAACAGGTGAGGTGCCAGGAGATTGGAGGCAGGAAAATGTTGTCCCCATCTTCAAGAAGGGGAAAAAGGAGGATCCAGGTAACTACCGACCTGTCAGCTTGATGTCTATACCTGGGAAATTTTAGAGCAAATCATCAAACAGACAGTACTTGAACATTAGAAAGGATGGCTGTGATTACTAAGAGCCAGCATGGGTTTCTCAAGAATAAGACATGTCAGACTAACCTTATCTTTTTTTTGGAGAGTTACAACCTTGCTGGATGAGGGGAATGATGTAGACATAGTTTATCTTGATTTCAGTAAGGCTTTTGATAAAGTTCACTGGGAGGGTGGGATATAAATATGAATAATAAATAAATAATATTCTTGTTGGTAAATTGGTAAAATGTAGTTTGGATCCTATGACTGTTAGATGGATCTGTAACTGATTGACAGATCATACCCAAAGAGTGCTTGTTAATGGTTTCTCATCCTCATGGAGAGTGACAAATGGAGTGCCTCAAGGATCTGTCCTGGGACCTGTTTTGTGCAACATATTTATCAATGATTTAGATGAAGGAATAGAGGGAATACTTATTAAATTTGTAGATGATAGTAAATTGGGAGGGGTACTAAATATGGTAGAAGACAGAGTCAGGATACAGGATGATCATGACAGGCTGGAAAACTGGGTTAAAACAAATAAAATGAATTTCAATGGGGATAAATGTAAAGTTCTGCATTTAGGTAGGAAAAATCAAATGCATAATTATAGGTTGGGGGAGGCTTGTCCTGGCAGTAGCATGTGTGAAAAGGATCTAGAGGTCTTAGAAGATCATACACTGAACATGAGTCAGCAATGTGATGAGGTTGCTAAAAAGGCAAATGCAATTTTGGGCTATATCAACAGACGTATAGTGCCCAGATCATGTGAAGGGATGGGATCTCTTTACTCTGCTCTGGTTAGACCTCACCTAGGGTATTATGTTCAGTTTGGGGCACCACGATTTAAGAAGGATGCTGAAAAGCTGGAACATGTCCAGAGGAAGGCAATGATGGTGAGGGGTCTGGAGACTAAGTCCTATGAGGAAAGGTTGAAGGAGCTGGATATGTTTAGCCTGGAGAGGAGATGACTGAGACGTGATATGATTATCTTCAAGTACTTGAAGGGCTGTCATATAGAGCATGGCATGGAGTTGTTTTCTGTTGCCCCAGGTCAGACCAGAACCAATGGGTGAAAATTAAATTAGAAGAGTTTTTGGCTAAACATTAGGAAGAGCTTCCTGAAAGTTGGAGCGGTTCCTCAGTGGAACAGGCTTCTTCGGGAGGATGTAGGTTCTCCTTCTTAGGAGGTTTTCAAACAGAGGCTAGATGGCCATCTGACAGCAATGCTGATCATGAGAGGGAGGGCAGGAAGGGTTGCCTCAGTGCTTAGTTCTTGTGGCCCTTTCTTACACGCCCAGGGAAATGCTGATTGCCACTTTGGGGTCAGGAAACAATTCTTCTCCAAACCAGTTTGGAAAGAGATCCTGGAGGTTTTTTCTGGGTGTAGAACTGAGGGGGAATATTTGTGAATGTCCTGCATTGTTCAGGGGGTTGGACTAGATGGTCCTGGAGGTCCCTTCTGACTCTATGATTCTATATTGTGGCCTCAAATGATCTGGTTTAATAAATTTATACCAAGGTTATATTCCTGATATAACTTGCTTGTCTAAAGCAACATTGTGTAAGTATATCTGAGCCCTACTATTACAATCAGCCTGAGAAGTTCCTCGAACAACATCTGGCAGATTATATATTTGGAGGATTTTGTTATAATTGGATTGCCATTTTGGATCTTTTAGGCTAATGGAAAAACAGATGTTTGAGAGTTGACCTTCTGAGCTCTCTTCAATTTATGCCAGTAATTAAATAAAACTTTATGTACACATGATCACAGAGAAAGGAGGCCCAATTTGGCTCTCAACAAAGCAGCTGGAGTGTTAGGAGAGAGTACTAAAATCCTTTTGAGGAAATAATTTTGGATTCTCTCCAGTTTTCCAACTAAGGCATCATTCTGTCCCCACACCATAGAGGAGTTGGGCACTTACCTTATTCTGGAAGAGCTTTAAATCTGGGTCTACCAGAAAGCCCCCTTTGGAATGGTAAAATTTAAGGATTTCCCCCATTGACTGGAGGGTTGTTGATTTTGCAATTTCAAGGTGTGCCTTCCAAGACAGTGTATCACTAAGGGTGATACCCAGATATTTAAAGGTTCAACATTGCTCAATGGCACTTACCTTATTCTGGAAGAGCTTTAAAGCTGGGTCTACCAGAAAGCCCCCTTTGGAATGGTAAAATTTAAGGATTTCCCCCATTGACTGGAGGGTTGTTGATTTTGCAATTTCAAGGTGTGCCTTCCAAGACAGTGTATCACTAAGGGTGATACCCAGATATTTAAAGGTTCAACATTGCTCAACTGGGAACCTATCTATTGGCCCGTGGGAGATACACTGCCGTTGTCCAAAAACCATCACCTTGGTCTTCAAGTAATCTATTTTTTAAGAAACTCTTCTTGACAAAAGCCACTAAGCCTGGAAAACAATCTTCTTAAATTGATGCAGGTTACTGATAACAGAACTATGTTGTCAGCATAAAGAAAGACTGAGATCTTCCATGAGCCAAGATGAAGAGCAAAGAGGTCAGGTTGCAAAGGAGGGGGCAAGAATACAACCCTTTTTCACACCTCTGAGTACTGAAATGCTGTCTGTCAGAGAACCTGAGATGGCTACTCTAATTTTGGATGATCTATTACTATGGAGTTCCCTTATTAAATGAAAAAGATGTTTGTCAATGTTAGTAATTGTCAGTTTAGACCAGAGCCTATCTCTGTTGATTGAGTCAAAAGCAGCCACAAGATCAACAAAGGCTGTATATAGGTGTTTAGTGGGACCTGTTACACAATCCGTGGCTAAATGGTGCAATGTCAGACAATGATCGACAGTCCTCCGACAGTCCTTTCTAAAATCAGCTTGTTCTGGGGAGATGACCTGATTGTTGGCTTCCCAGTCTTCCAGTTTTTCAGTCAAAATTTGCAGTAAAGTTTGGAAGCTATAGCCAACAAGCTAATAGGATTATAGTTATGAGGATCCGATTTATTGCCCATTTTATGTATTGGTACTGCTATGCTTTGTTTCCAACCAGCAGGGAGGCTCCAAAAAAGTTTATCTGAGTTAACAGGTTTGCCAGTACAGGGGCCCACCAATCAGGGAATTTCTTTAAAAGCTTCAGAGGGATCGTATCATCTCCAGGAGCTTTTCCATATGAAAGAGAGGAGGAAGAGAAGGGGGAGATTGGATTTATTCCCTGCCCTTCACTTGGAGTCTCAGAGTGGTTTACAATCTCTTTCCCTTCCTCTCCCCACAGCAGACGCCATGTGAGGTAGGTGTGGCTGAGAGAGCTCTGACTGAGAACTGCTTGTGAGAAAACAGCTCTGAGAGAACTGTGTCTTGCCCAAGGTCACCCAGCAGCTGCATGTGGAGGAGTGGGGAATCAAACCTGGTTCTCCCAGAGTAGAGTCTGTGTTCTTAACCACTACACCAAACTGGCTTTTAACCTCAGATGCCATAACTGGGGGCCACTGAGGTACATCAGTATAGCTAAACAAAGGAATTTAGACTCTGTAAATTAGAAATATTTGGTGGAAAATAAACATTAATACAGAAGAGGGAGCCAACCAGGAATTTGTTGATCAGCAGTACTAGTATCACTAATTAAGTGTCCAAAGACCTGGCTGAAATGAAAGTACCAGTCTGTAGCACTAATCTGAGCATCTAGCAAGGGAGATATATTACCTATACCTAGAGACATCCGGTTCCAAAACTTTGACTCATTTTTTCACCAACCCATTGAAATCTAGCAAAAGCCAACTTCTTTTGTTTCAACAACTCTTTATAAGCTGATCTCATTGACTGTAGCTGGTCAACGGGCACCCCCCCCCCATTGGTGGAGCACACCTGTCGAGAATATCTTGTCAGCCTATTCCTAAATTGTCTGTATTATCAAACCATCTCCTTGTGAAAATAGCAGGCCCACTGGTCTAGTCACTTTGGGACATGGGGGTTTATGTGGGGAGAGGCTCCCGAAGTTACCCTGAAAATTTGGAGCCTCTCTCTCAAACTCCCTCCCTCCCAGAGCCACTAACAGCACGGTGGGGAAAAAATAATTCTTGTTCCCACCATAGAGAACAATAGAGGGGATGGAGCAATCTGTTCAGGGGCATGTAGAATTGGACCCCCTGGTCCAATGTTCATGAATCTTGGTGGGTGACTTGGGGAGAGGCTTCAGCAGCTACCCGGTGAGTTTGGAGCCTCTCCCTCAAACCCCCTCCCCTCCAGCCCCCAGAATATACCCTATGTTTTCGCCATTGACTTCAATGGCCCATAGAATATAATGGGGCCAAATTGCCGCCAAATTTCTGCGACAATTCAGCGGCAAGCCGATTCAGATTAGAGAATCTGAATCGGCCTGCAGCAGCCCAAAAGGGGCCCGAATGGGCCATTTTCAGAGGTGCATTCAGTTCGGACGAACCGAATGCACATCCCTACTCAGAACCTGAATAAGGTCTTGACATTTGCTTTTCAGGGCCTGGATTGCTAGCCCCCCACTACCATGGCCACTATTACTAGATTTAATTGTGGGGGCAATATATGAGCAGAATCCACGAAGAAATACATAATCAGGCTCCATGTTTCCTGAAGACATAAAATATCATATTTCTGTAAAAAATTGGGAAATGCCATATCATAAAATTTATTGCCCCAGCCCATGGTATTCCAGGAAATAATTTTTAACTGTCAATATACATGCTCAGCTAGATCCAAGATCTTGTTGGTATCTAGAAAAACAAGCCATTATTGGGAACTGTAGTAGGAAATCTAGAAGGGGAATTTTGGACTGAACACTCCATTGGAGGGTTCTCTAGATATCAATAAAAGGGTTATACATCTGAGGGCTTATAGATTTTTGAAAGATAGGAACTAACCACTTTATTGTGGGAGCTAGGCTCTTCTCCGGTAGATCGTATTATGTTTAAATTAGATTCTTTAGGATCACTTTGTAAGGACTGACTGTCAAAAGGAACTTGGTTAGGTTTAATGTCTATTGATGTTGGCACAGAAATAGAAGGAAAAGAAGTTTCCTTGTCCCTCAGTTCCAGAAGTATTGTCCTCAATTGTGTCAATCTGTCAGTAATAGCCAATTGCTCAGAGTCAGGAAGGGCTTTAAAATAATGAATTAGAACTTCCTCAGTAGATTAGAAAGATAAAGGGGTCCCCAGTAAAGTTGGTGAGAGAACAGCTGGGCAATCTTCCCAGCTGATTAAGTCTTTAGGTGGACCCTTGTCTAGCATTCCTTTGGAATTCTCAACACTAGAAATTCTTTGAGGAAAGAGGGGGATACACAGGGTGCTGTTAAATATTCACACTGGGTAAATAACTTTAGAGTTTAAAAACTTTTTCCTCTGAAATATCTGAAACGTGGTTACTAAGCATTCAAAGGTTAACAGAAACCTGCTAGGGCCAGAAGTGTTGTAAAGAGGTTCAATTTCTTTTAAGTCAGATATTTTATACTTGGGTCTCAACAATAGCCTCATGTACTTCCCTGCCCTAATTTTAGAGTACTACAGTGTGGTACGTCCAAAAGATGGATAAATACACAAACAGACTTAATGGGGCTGGAGAATGAGCTGTTGGGGGCTCCCCCCTGGAGTTAAGTTTTTTGAACATCCCTTGGGGTACATTGGTACATTTGATATTGAGGTCAAATAAATCTTGAGCAGAAGTGTTTGGAACAAGACTCAGTGTCCTAAAGGTTGAAATAAGACTGTCTAATTTTGACAGCACTAAATTTAGCTGTTCAAAGATATCCCCCATTGTTCTAGAGCACAAGAGGACAATTTCTGCCACCTTCTCTGTTTCATAACTGGCCTTCTCTGCATCAGGTTTGTCTAAAGGAACAGGACTTCTGCAGAGATCTATGTGACCAGCAGCTGTGGACTTATTAGAGCGGGCATTTACAGAATGATTGAAAACAAAATTAAAGAACCATCCAACTGTGGGTCTTTAGTTCCCAGGTGTTTACAGGAACAACAACAACAAAAAGAATTAATGTTATGCTGCTTAGAGGGTAAGGGAGATAATGAATCCATTGGCCCACATAGGCACTTCTGGGCCACTGGGGTCCCCACAACTTCTACCCCATAAAACTATATAGGGTATATAGGTATAATGAATAGAAGCTAAGAATCCCTCAAGAGCCCCTCAATTAAAGAATACACACACACATATTGAACAAGTTAAGAAAACACAATAAATAAAAACATATAGATAACCATATCTGGCAAATTTCCCAGAGCTTTTCCGATTTAGCCCAGGCCCATACGATTGATGTAAATCCATCTAATGTTCTAGTTCCTTGCAGGACAGCATGTCAGTAAGCTCCTTGTTTTTCCTGTATATTGTTGGCTAGGCTGCATTAATACTATCAGACATGTTGTTACATATCTCTCATATATAATAATCCTATTTTGGGGTGGCAAGATTCCATGCTCTCCCTCAGCCATTGGCCCGTCAGCTGCCACTCAAGAGTAATTGTGTGCCATTGGCCAGGTGCTGGGTCTGCTCTTCTTCCCCGCCCACTCCCCCTTCAGCCACTCTGCCCTGTCAGAATTACTGGAAAATGGCTTTCTCTCTTCATGAAGATGCTTTTCCTGTGTGGGGCTAACTGTTCCCTCAGTGGCTGTTGGCAGGTGTGACACGAAATAGCAGTTGCCTGTGTTTGTATGATGGCTGTGGTTCTTTGTTTAAAATGTTCCCCCATAAGGTTTAATTGAGCTGTAGTTCCAGAGAGGGGCCTGCAGGGGTATCACTCACTGGGCTGAATGGGGCTTTCTCATCTGCTGGCCTACAGTTCCAAGCTGCCCCAAGGCCAAAAAGTGCAGGAAAACAGGGACTGTTCCAAGGCAGTCTTCATCCCCGGGAGCAGCAGAGATTCAGCCACTCCAGAGTCAGATGGTCTGGGGAATAAATGGAAGTTTCCCTGCTCTCTTGGGCAAGAGAGAGAGGCTGAAGTACAGCCAGAGGCCGATCCAAGGAATGAATATATCCTCAGAGAAAGAGGATTGTGTTTAACCCCTGTTGATTTATATCCTGTTGGTTCATAATGTGTGCTTACTCCTACAGTGTGTGTGTGTGCTCCATAACTGTGTAAATAATTAAATAAATTCTTTAATTTGGGCTAATAATCTGTGTTGTGCTCTGACCACATAGTCTCCCTTGCTCTGCACAATACCAAAGGGAGGTGGTAGCCCAGGGAAGCATGGAAAGGCCAGACCCTTGGGTTGCCAACTTTACAGGGATCCCCCAAAGATTGGGGATTCCATCTCCAAATAGGGAGATTCGGCCAGAGGAGTCTCACTGTCTCTCTAAAAAGGCAGTAATGATTCTGTGGGTGGTGGCAGCAAACTCAAGGAGTGAGATACACCCATGGGACGAGGGTGGGAGGCGAACAGCTGAGTTGTAAACTGGAGTCCGTTTCGCCATAGCAGGCAACCAAGCTTGGTTCAGACAAAGGAAACCCTTTACAGGCCTTTGTGAGGAACTCATTGGGGCCAGTCTTGACTCAGGTTGCCAGCGCTAGGTAGGGATATTCCTGGAGATTTTCTGGTAGAGTCTATGGAAGCCAGGGTTTGGGGAGGGGAGAGGCCTCAGCTGAACAGAATGCCATACAGCCCACCTTCCAAAGCAGTTATTTTCTCCGGGGGGGTAGAGGTCTGGAGTTCAATTGTGATACTTGGTGATCTTCAGGCTCCACCTGGAGGTTGGCTGCTCTATGTGTAGCAGTCAGTGCTTCACAGCAGGGTCTGCTCAATCCAGGTTCTTGTGGTAGAAGCTGTGTGGGTGATTTTGGACCAGTCACAGACTTTCAGCCTAACCTACCTCAAAGGGTTGTTGTGCAAGTCAAAAGGGGGAGAGGAGAATGATGTAAGCTGCTTTGGTCCCCATTGCAGAGAAAGTCTACTTTTCCTCCTGGGAAACTATTGTTGCCAATATCTAGGTGAAACCTGGAGATCACTCAGAATTACAACTGTTCTCCAAATGGCAAAGATCAGTTCCCCTGTGGAAAATGGTAGACTCTGTGGCAGTCAGGGCTTCAGAACATGAAAGAGGCTGCAGGTGTGTTTGGGGAGGAAATGGAAAGCTGAAGAGAGAAGGGGAAATAAAAGTAGGTTTATGATTGGCTGGGAAGGAGATAGGGTTGCCAACTCCAGGTGGGAAATTCCTGGAGATTTGAGGGATAGAACCTGGAGAGGGTGAGGTTTGAGGAAAGGTGGGACCTCAGACAGGTACAATGCCATTAACTCCACTCTTCCAACCAGCCATTTTCTTTCTGGGGAACCGCTGTTGCCAATCTCAGGAGAGGGGTGGAAATCATTCAAAATTACAACTGATCTCCAGGAGGGAGGGTGGTGGAGATGCAAAGCTGAAATCAGAGGGGCAGATAACAGCAGGTTGATACTTGGCTAGGAAGGAGATAGGGTTGCCAACTCTAGGTTGGGAAATTCATGCTGATTTGAGGAGTGGAGCCTGGAGATGGTGAGGTTTGAGGAGGGGTGAGACCTCAGGCAGACACAATGCCATAGACTCCACCCTCCAAACCAGCTATTTCTTCCTGGGTAAAAATTGTTGCCCATCGCCAGGTGAGGGCTGGAGATCACTGAAAATTACAACTGCTCTTCAGGTAGCAGAGATCAGTTCTGCTGGAGAAAATGGTGGACTTTGTGTCATTATACCCTGCTGAGGTCACCACAGCACATTGATGCTGAGTGCCCAAAGCACTCTCCCAGATCATCTTTCTAAAGCTCGTTTTATTTATTTCCACAATGGGTCTTATTCCTAGTATTTATATAAATATAAAAATCTAGGAGCGGCTGGTCAATGAGATTGCATCGTTATGTGGGCTCTTAAAAGTAAATAGGCTTCTGAAGGCTTCCAAAGCTCTCTGACGGGTTGGGATCTATGCTCATGAGTTCAGCCACAGCCCACAAATTCTACTTCCCCCGTGTCAGAAAACTTGACAAATCCTTAAAAGGGCAGGACTTTTGAGAGAGTGCAGAGAGGAACATAAAAACAAAATAAGCCAAAGAAGCTCACAGATGCATGCTGATCAATAAATGGTATACAGTCCACTCCCCCAGCATTCTTGGCCGCTTAACAGATTCCTGAATTCAACAGTCCTGAGTTCAGCAGACCTGGCAGCCAAACAGCAGATTCTTGGCTTACCAGCCACAAAAGGTGGTTGTGAAGAAAAGGAGAGCGTGATTCCAGGTGGTAGAAGTATGCTCTAAGAAAAACTTCAGCTTCACAGGTGAGTTCAGGCGAGGGTCGTCCTCTTTCTTTTTTTCACCTTGTCATCTTTCTAGCCATGTTGCCTAAATAATCCAGAATCTCATAATTTTAAATGTATTCCAGTGTCATGGTTAGAGGCAATTAAAAATGAGTTGTTTTCAAAACAGCTCACAGTAGCTTACGGTAAGCTCAGTTCTCTTAACTGTGTTTAAAACTTATCCTCATTACTGTTGGAAAGTTTGCAAATTGGCAAAACAAGGTTTATAAAGTGAAGAAATTGAAGAGCCTGACAGTGAGCATCACAGCCCTGAGTCTACCTAACACCCAAACCCCACCAAGGGAGAGGAGTTCACAAACAGAAGGGTATAAAATGTGGGTCCTCAGCTGAAGCACTTGGTGTGAGCAGAGAGATGAGGTGAGTCAGAGCCCTGAGTCCAACTAACACCCAAATTCCTGCAGGGCAGAGAATTTCACCATCAGGAGGGTATAAAACATGGGTCCCCATCCAAGGCACTAGGCTTGAGCAGAGAGATGAGGTGGCTCAGAGTCCTGAGTCCACCTAACTCCCAAACCCCAGCAAGGGAGAGGAGTTCACAATCAGAAGGGTATAAAATGTGGGTTCTCAGCCAAGGCACCCAAAAGCTAGGCCCCACTGCTCAGCATAAGCAGAGATACAGGGTGGCTCAGAGTCCTGAATCCACCTGTCAGAACCCACAGCTAACAATGAAGAACACGCATTCAGGAACGGTTATACTTTTATTGCAAAGCTATAGATGCAGTAACACAGGCACTGTTAAGAATGGCGGCAACCAATAGTGCCTAATAGGATATAGGGTATTCGTATGCACCACCCCATGGCATGGGCCAATTAGGTACCCTCCCACATGCGGGATAAGTTAGGAAACCGTTAGGTGGCTAAAGCTGGGAACCAGGAGTCTCTCACGATACATAGGTGACTCCCAGACAATACGAACCTCCTCCTGCACATCTGTAGAGATAAGCTTTTCAGCAAAGGAGCAGGAATAGGACTGCAATAGCAATTACCAAGACACAGAATGAACTCCCCAACCCCCATGGCAGCATAGCTGACACTAACACCCAAACCCCCCAGCAGGGGAGAGGACTACACAATCAAAATGTGGGTCCTCAGCTGAGGCACACAGTAGCTAAGCCCCTCTGCTCAGTGTGAGCAGAGAGATGGGGTGGCTCAAAATCCTGAGTCCACTAACACCAAAACCCCAGCAGGGAAGAGGAGTTCACAATCCAGAAGGAACAAGGGGTGGACCCACGATACTCGTGGGAGGGGGGGGCTCCACACCTA
>NW_015176009.1:346802-360067 GCF_001447785.1 Gekko japonicus | reverse complement strand
CCCTGCCGGCCCCCTCCCCGCCCCCCCTCGCCTGCCCGCCTGCCCCGCCTTGCCTCCCTCGCCTGCTTGCCCGCCCCGGCTGCTCCGGGGAGGAGGAGGCGGCGGCGGCAGGGAGGCCTGTCTTCCCCCCTCCCCTCTCCTTCCCCCCCACCTACCTACCCGGCAGGCCTGCCTGCCGGCTCCGAGGAGGAGGAGGAGGTGGCGGCAAAGCCAGTCCTACGCCCGCCCGCCTGCCTGCCGGCCGGCTCCAAACAGGAGGCGCCGGCGGCGAAGCCGGTCCTTCTGCCCGCCCGCCTGGCTCCAAAGAGGAGGCGGCGGTGGTGGCGCAGCGGCGAGGCCAGCTACAGAGCGTTCCCTGTGCATGCGCAGGGGACGCTCTGTCACTTTCGGGGGGATTTAAACATCCCCCCGAATTTTTTTTCAACTTTTTTTATTTTTGTGCACATGTGGGGACTGGCCCACGTGTGCACAATCCTCCCCCGGCCCCCCAGCTGCCCTCGGCGTGCTGATTTAGCGATCCACACTCCGGGGGCAACTTCGCTATTAGATATATAGATAAATGAATGTGCTCTGCTACTCTGCTTTTAACAAGGTCTCTCCCTCTCTGTCTAACTGCCAACAGCCCACAGTGGAGAGGGTGTGGAGCTGAGCTGATATATAGCTTTCTTAACCCATAAATCAGAATGGAAACTCTGTTTTTGGCAGCCAGTAGTGCCTGTTAAGCTTTGGAGGGTTCCTATTGGTGTTTCCAAGGCTGGATAATTTAATTAACCCTTTGCTGTGTTGGAGTTTTGTAAACAGTTTATTTGAGTGGAGACTTTCTAGAAATCTATCCATTCAAAACCACAACAAACCACCACAAATAGCACCAAAGTTTGTGGAATGTTTGTGCCAGTCACCCTTCCACAAACATTTCACAAACACTGCCCAGAATTTGTGATGAACTTTACTTCACGAGCCGGTTCGTGCCCATCCCTAACAGTGACTCACCAGGAGACATTTTGGGATTGTCACAGGGTGTTATATAATTCCTATTGTGCATGTTGTTTCGTGTATTTTTATTACATAGCTTGTATATATTGTTAACATTTTTCTCTGAGCAGAGGTTAGTAACAGCTATTTGACTTTTTGAACTGTAAATGGAATCCTGTTTATCCAAAGGAGTAAATTGTCCTGGAACACTAACAAAGTTAAAAAGCTTTACCTAAGCCATTTTCAGGGAAAAACAGATGTTTGTGATAATGTAAGGTGTCTCATGCCTGTTGTGAATGCACAAGGCTTGAAATATACTTCTCAGGTCAGGAGGATATAACAGAGAGAAAGACAGAAGTCTGGTTTTTGAGCAAAACACCTCTTTTTTTTCTTTCAGAAATTATGATAAAAGCCTCCCCTCTGGGTATTTTATTTGGAGATCTGCTGAGATGCATTGATTTGTTATTTATTTATGTAAAACATTTATTAGACACCTTTGTCCTCTGTAGAACTTAAGGGGGCTTACACTTTTAATAAAACATCATATAAACTTCAATTATGACTGCCGATAATAAAAGCTAAATCAGACAAAATTCAATCCTAAATAAAACTAGTCTTCAACTGCCTCCTGAAGATTGACAATGAGGGCCCAGGCACATCTCCCTGGTGAGTTTGTTTCATAATTGTGGGGCTACCATGGAAAATGCCTTCTCTTGTATACTCGCCAAACAAGCATCTTTAATTGGTGGGACAGTCGGGAGGGCATCTCAGACATCTCAGAGTTTCTCTGGCAATGGAATTTCTTTGTTTGTGTGGATGTTAGGAAGTTTGTTAGAAAGAAGCCAGGGACTGTCAAGGAACTGGGGCGGTCTCATATTCTCCTCTGCCACTACTGTCCCTTTCCCTGAAAGCCCCCATATCCTTTCTCTTTTTCCTGCTTCCTTCTCTCCTTCCCACCCACCAGCCAACCTATCTTTATCTGCACCCCTTCTTCAGCTTTCTCTCCCTTACTCTCTGTGGCTGCCTCTCCTTGGGAAAAGTCTCCACAATTCTGGTCATCAGTTGTACAGTGCTGGCTTGCCGTGCCCAATTGTGTTGTAGGAAAAGCTTGTGGGTGGGAACTTCTATTTCTCCTGTATTCCCTCCTTATATTATTTCCTACTCCTGAAAGCTGCTATATTCCCAGTTTTCCCTGGCCCTGGTTGACGCTAAGTGGATGTCTTTGGGGCTGAGGATCACCAGAAAATGATCCCCTGATACTGGTCAGCATGTGGGTTAGGGCTTTGAGCCAAGAAGACTGGGACAGATTCCGCCAAAGCAGTTGTTCTGCCCTCGGTTTCCCATTTCCCCCAGTTGTACTGCTCAATTTTCCACTATTTGCTGTGTGACCGCATTTATAAGGATCAAGAAGACACAGCGGAAATGAGGGTCAAAATGTGGCCACACAGCAAATAGTGGGAAATTAAGCAATAAAACTGTGGGAACGGGAGACTGAGGGCGGAACAACTGCTTTTGTGGAATTGGTCTGGGTGTGTGTGGAAACTCAGACGTCATTCCTTGATGGTATGATAGAAGTTCTAGCTGCATAACAGAAGTATCAAATGACACTCTAGGAATCACCCCAAATTTTATGAGTGTGAATCCTAGAGTGTCCTGTGATTACATTTCTTTATCCATAGATACTTCAGGGTGCTTTGCTATTTAATAAACGTGGATCATCAAACCCAAACTAAACCTGTTAACTCTTCTTACGTTATGATTTTTTATTCTCCCACCACTGCTCAGAGCAATAGTGGACAACGGAGTTTGCTGGTGGGAGGACTGGAAAACTTACCTGGTCAGTTTAGAGAAAGATCCCCCTCCTAAAATTTCCTGCCTGACCTTGAGCCGTTCATGTGAAAGAGAGGGAAAATGAGAAAGTATGGACAGCAGAAGGCTCTCCATAATAGACAAAAATGCTTTAAATAGTCTTCCCCCTCAGTCTACTCTATTTAGCAGGACAAAAACTTCTATCACAGCCAATAATTATCATCTTACTTTTTAAAATAGCATTAATTCAAAAGGACAGAATGCCTAGTATGGGAAATCAGGGGCAAAGCCATGATGGGAGTCAGATTATGCTTGGCTTCAGGAATCATGACAGGAATCCATAGCTTTTCAGATAAAATACTGATTACTGATGGATTGTGTTGTGTTGTGTTTTTTTTAAAACAGATTGGACCAGTAAAATACTGGATGAAGCATCCCTAGAGAGAATGGACTCCGTTTTCTTTTTGAGGAGTAGGGCTACAGTTTTGGATTTAGGATTATAACCCATGTAGTAACGTTTATTAGGATCAACCATTTGACATTTGCATATAGCCTTCTTGGCCTGGCTGAAGCCATTTCTACTAAAGATTTTTTTTTTGGGGGGGTGGAGTTCATAAGGCCTACTGTGCTCAATAATTATGATAGTCAAGTGCATAACAATTTACTATACTGACAGTGCAATCCTAAACACAGTTACTCCAGTCTAAGACCATTAAAATCAGAGGGCTTAGACTGGATTGCACTCTTAATCTTTCAAATTTTTCCTCTTTCATGGGACATAGTCCATCTGTGTTTAGTTGATAGGATGCTTCTCAGTTAAGTGTATATGCCCTTTATAGATACATTTCCTTACTTTAAAAAAAGAAAGAAAACTGACTCAATTCCTTTAGTTAAGACCAAAAAAAAAAAAAAAAGCAAGATGAGTTGTGAAGACTTTTGGGAGTTTCACTTAGCATTAAAGATGAAGATACAGCCTTTCAAATTCTAAGAGGATGTTTTAATTAATTCATGTTGTTTATAAAGTAAGTGTGCCAAACACACCTGACAGAACCTTTCTCTCTGATGAAATCAATATTGTTCAGGAACAAACTCTCTTTGTTTTCATTTATTTAGGGAGTGAACCAGACCCTGAGGCAGGCAGGCAGACATACCTGCATTTCCAATTCACTGCTACAACCAAAGCTACTGACCCTTGAAAGTAAAAGACAAAAGGATATCAAGGTCTTGATGTTAATTACTGGAACTGCAGAGCCTGGAGAAAATGTACCTAATAAAAGTACATTTGTGGTTCTGTTTTCTAAAACAAACAAACAAAAAACCAATGGAATCCTCACAGAAGTGCAAAGTTTCAAGCAGTTATATAATGGGCTGCCCTATCATTAGGGTATTTTTTTCCCTTCACACAACACACATTGGTCCTGTACTCATGAACTCATGACACTCTGATATTAGTTGGATTAAAATATATATTGTTTTCCTACCCAGCTTTGTATCCCAGCATTTGAAGACATAAAAGCTTTTCTATTAAAACATTACCAGAATCATTGCAAGGTATCTCCAGTATGGATGTGAACCTGAAAAGAGTTTCATATTTTTTTAATTTGGATTTCAGGAACGGGTTCCATAGCAGTATATCAGAGTATTCAGGTCCCCACATACCATTCCAGAATTCAGATACTTGATGTGGGGGGGGGGTCTGATTTTTTTCAGGTCCAGTATTCCCTAAAGCAGTGTGTGTGAGGGGGGCTCTTTCTGCAAAACTGGCTGTTACACCAAATTACACCAAAATTATGGGAACCTAATCCAGTCTGACCACTAAATACATCCCCCACCAAAAAGTTTCAAACAAATTAGATCAAGGGGTCCAATTCTATGGGCCCTAAACAAGGTTTCCCAGTGATGCTTCATTGTTGCCTATGGGGAAAGGCTTTCTCCAGGACAAGAAGTCTACCTAAACATACAAGAGCAACTACTTGCCAAAATCTTCCAAATGTAAACAGAACCAACAAGCCTGAGAACCAATGACAAACCAAAGAATCCAAGCAGAACCAGAGGCCAATGTGGCAAGCCTAGCACAACTGTCAAAGCAGAGAATTCTAGCCAAACCAAACTGAAAAGCCAGAACACAAAGGAAATGACCCCAGTCAGGAAACACAATAATACAAACACACACACTAGCATGACTTCCCCAAGGAAGGCATCAGAAAGTGAGAGGAAGGGAGTTGGGGAGGAAGGAAGTTGGGGGCACTTGAGTTTTTTTCTCTGCAGTCTTCAGCCTCTACCACCACTGGCTTGCAAGAGGAGCCTCAGGAGCTCCAGCTTTCCTTTATCACTGGTGCTTTTGTACCCTCCAACCTCTGTAATAAAGAAACACAGTACCAATATAGCATGCATAAGCTTCATTTTAGGTGCTTCAGTGAGTTCTGCTTGTGTTAATTGAGATACTCTACTCATCTACTTTCCTAATGTCTCTTGTTCCTCTGATATTTGTGAGGGTTTTTTTTAACATTATGAGAGTGGCAAGACCAACTTTTTTTGGTACTGTAGTTATTCTCCATGCTCATTGGAAGGCATGAGAGGAGCCTGTGAAACACAAGAGAGAGACCAGGCAGACCATCTCCTTCCTGATCAGCAAATTGGTGGCATGCAATCTGTAGGGCTCAGGTAGGTTGTCTCTCATGATTGCATCCTCCAAAGTTTGACTCATCTCTCTTGTATTTCATGCATGTCAATTACTTCCCCAATGGTTGTCTTTGGAAAGGCCATGGGGGGACCCTGCCCAGAACAGGAAGTTTTTGGGGGCAAAGCATAGCTGCTTTCCCCTCCTCTGTTTGAGGCAGTGCATCCCTCTTGTCCTGCAAATGCCACACCTGCCAAGAGAACTACACTACAGACCAGGGACTGCCTCAGTGCCAGTTCCCTGTATAACCAGACAGGACTTATATTTCTCCTCTGAAAATACAATCCTTTCCCTTTTTGGCCTGAATGGGAACTTCAGCCTGCTCCCCAGTCACTCTTTGCTAAAGTTTCAAACCCCAGTTCTCAATGTCTGCGTGAAAATGTACTTCATCTTAAAAGCTGACACTAGATTCTGATGGAAGCTCAACATTCTAGAGCAGAGTTAACTATTCCCCTCCCTTCTCTGATTTTACTGCATTAGGAAAACAGTGTTTTAAATGTCACACTTGACTTAACGGAGAGAGGCTGTCTTCATATCAAGAAGGATGGGTCCATCACAGCCCTCCTGGTTTCAGAAGGCCAGAGTACCTTGAGGCATAAATAGAGGGGTCTCAGGGGGAGGGTGGACTAGGAGGCAATAGAGACTTAGATGTGGGAAATGGTACAATGGAAAGGTGTTAACCCCCACCCCAGCTCCATAATCCCCAAACTCCTTTGCCCTCCCACCTGTGTGGCTTTAAAAACTTAAAACACACACACACACAGAGAGAGAGAGAGAGAGAGAGAGAGAGAGAGAGATCCAATTATGGGTATCCTGTCATTTCATTGACTTGGGTTATGCCAACCTATTTGGGCTGATCTGGCGAGATTCTAGTAGGCTAAACATCAGGCTAATCACTTTTTCCTTTTGTTGAAACTGCTAAGAAAGGACAGTGTAACTCTTTGTGCAGTTAGAGATTGGAATCTGACAGTTATAACTCAGTAAACTAGGTTGATCTCTAAACTGAAGTAACTAATTTTGACACCTATTCTAGAGTCCAGCTATGCTATTATTCAGTAGGTGGTGGTAGAATGATTTATACAGTGTGCTAGGGTGCATTTAGAGTAATGAAGCTGAAGCAACCAACCCCTTGTTATCCAAATTGTCAGCAACTCCGAAATACAATAGGAAAGGGTACAGAACAGTATGGTATATTTTTGTCTTGACAGTAAACTGGCACATTGTCCAAATACAAATACATTTTCAATTGGAATATACAAATATTATTTATTATTATTTTATTTATTTAATTTGTATCTCAGCCTCCCCACCAAGGCATGCTCAGGGTAGCTTACTGTGTGTGTGTGCCCGTATACACACACACACATATAAACAGAGAAATATGTTAAAACACAAAATTTAAAATAAGTCCATAACATATAAAATCATAGGTGTTAATGAACGATGGCGGTGTTCTCTTGACATTCAGATGGTCAGCTATTTTCATAATCCAGGTTCTTGCCAGGGTGTTGGTTATTAGTTGGTGCTGATGTTGGGACCAGGGCCACAATATTAGAAGGCAGCACCCTAATCGAAAGCCTGGTGGAAGAGCTCCATTTTACAGGCCCTGCGGGCCCTGATGTCCTCCGGGAGCTTGTTTTACTAGTAAGGGGCCGCCACAGAAAAGGCCCTGGCCCTCATCACAACTAGCCTGGCTTTTTTAGGGCCTGGGAGGGCCAGATGGTTTTGGGACCCCGATCTTAGTGCTGTCTGGGGAACATGTGTGGTAAGTAGGTCCCTGCCATATTAGGGCTTTAAAGGTAATAAGTACAACAGACTTCCAAAACGTAAAACCAATTGGTGTATTTTAAATCTTTACATGTAGATTTTTCCCCTTTCAAATACTTCTGAACAAATTAATACCATGATTTACAGCAACGATGGAAAAGGAATTCTTCAAAGACCAGTATCTACAGATTTCATGAAGGAGACTGTTATACTCTACTTCTTTCACTCCTGTCCTTACATTATTTACATGCATTTCAGTTAATATATTCACTCTGTTACGTGTGAAAACATTTAATGCTTATGGTTAATTCCTGGGCCACTCTCAACCATATCTAAAATGAATAACTATTTCAATATGAAATGTTTGGTATTCATATCAATGCACAAAAGAAACCACAACAAATCTGGAAATGCATCTTCCCCATCATGCTGTTGAGTGGCTTCACATCTACAGTCTATTGAATTGTGTGGTTAAGCAACACCACTTTAAATAAGGATAATATAAAAGTGCAAGCTGCAAAATGACCTTGGCAAACCTGCGGTTTCTTTTCAGTGAGGGCAATTTTAGAAGCCCCTGGCTGCAGTGCTTGTTTTACAAAGCAGTGATCACAGTATTTGAATTTCTGAACATTCCAAGGAGTTTTCATATAATGGTCTTTCTTTTATTATAACTCTGGGGCTGTGACATTATGTGGTGATATTATTCATTCCAAATACTTTTGTGTTTGCTTCAGCAATGGTAAGTGCTTGCATGCCCACACACACACAAACACAGAGAGAGGGGGGAGGGCGAGAGAGAGAAGCAGAAAATGGCCAGGGAATGGATTTGTCAGGGAAAGAAAAAGACTACAGCCTCCTCTAGAAATGGAAATAGCCCAAAGACATATTTCAACTTCAGTTGTCCTGAAAGTAAATAAATCTGTTTATCAAAGAAAGGCAGAAAGGATTGCTCACATTTGTAAGACCATTCACAAAAGATAAACTGATGTTCTGATTGCAGTCATAATGATCTTGGTTGTAGACTGGGGGAAAGACAACAACAATTACAATTCAGTCCTGTGACATATTGTGCCAGCCAACTCATGCTCAGGATCAGATCCAACAATTTGCAATCCAGCTGCCCAGAGTCAGAACCTGGCCTGGACTCACCCTGGCCCTCTCCCAGCAAGGCACAGCCACCTGAGGCCCCAAACAGTGCTTACTAGGAGGAGCTAGGCGTGAAGGAAGCAACATCACCAGGTGCGAGTCCCAGTCTGTCAGCCATCATCACACCAACCCAGGGGAGACAGAAGAAGAAGAAGAGACTGGATTTATACCCTGCCCTTCACTTGGAGTTTCAGTCTGGTTTACAAATGCCTTTCCCTTCCCCTCCGCACACCAGACACCCTGTGCTTTTACCTCAGAACATTGACATCCACAGCTGAGCAATCAGAGGGAGGTGGCTACCAACAGGCAGGTTTTACCTCAGAACTCTGAACTACACAGTTGACCAATTGGAGGGGGGGGGGCAAGGAGGCAGCAGCCTGCCAGGCTCATGGAAAACAATTGGGGGAACACGTTTTGCCCCCTTTTTTACAAAAATACCTCTCATTTATGTTACATTTAAAAAGTGGGACATAACTACATATTCAAAACACCATCTGAGCAATCAGATATTAAGCAAGTTCATATGAACCAATTTTCTAGAACCCACATTGTGAGAAGTTAAATAACCTAATAAAGGAAACCAGTTTTCTACAAATTTGGGGTATATTTCCATTGTGCGTGGGAGTGTGGCTAAGCTGGGCCAGCAGCACCGCTAAGGTGATCCTGCTGGGGTGGTGTCCCTGATGGATTAAAGTACCATGGCCCTTCTCCTACACCTGACAGACACCAGCCTGTATGGTATTGGGGAGGATTATGTTTAAAGGCATCAGGGAGGTTGGGTCAGCAGCAAGGCTAAGGCAATCCTGCTGAGCAAACCTCCTCGGCAGCTGTAAGCATCCCACATCCTCTCCTACACTGGACAGGCAGCTGCCTGTCCAGTGTAGGATGGGGAGGGGGGAGTATTAGAAGCCACTGTGGAGGCAGGGCTTGCAAAATCACTAAGGCAATACTGCTTGGGCGGGTTCTCTTGTGGCTTTAAGCACCCTGCAACTGCTCCTGCACCTGACAGACAACTGCCTGTTAGGTGTAGGAGGTGGGGGGAGTGTGTTGGAAGCCATCAGAGAGGCTGGGCCAGCAGCATCGCTAAGGTGATCCTGCTGGAGTGGCATCCCTGATTGATTAGAGTACCCTGACCCTGCTCCTACACCTGACAGACATCGGCCTGTATGGTGTTGGGGGGGATTGTATTTAAAGGAATCAGGGAAGCTGGGCCTACAGCACGGCTAAGGCAATCCTGCTGAGCAAACCACCCTGGTGGCTTTAAGCATCCCACCTCCTCTCCTACACCTGACAGGGAGGAGTATTAGAAGCCACTGTGGAGGCAGGGCTGGCAGGATCACTAAAGCGTTACTGATGGGCTGGGATCCCTCATAACTTTAAGCACCCTGCAACCGCATTACCTTGCTAGCGTGTGATATGAGTGCAATTGTGCGATAGTTTGAACATTCCTTGGCATTGCCCTTCTTTGGGATTGGAATGTATACTGATCTTTTCCAATCCTGTGGCCACTGTTGCGTTTTCCAAATTTGCTGGCAAATGGAGTGCAGAACTTTAACAGCATCCTCTTCTAAGACTTTGAATAGCTCAGCTGGGATACCATCACCTCCACTAGCTTTGTTGTTAGTAATGCTTTCTAAGGCCCATTTAACTTCACATTCCAGGATGTCTGGCTCGAGGTCAGTGATTATACCGTCGTGGTTGTCAAGGACATCGAGGTCTTTCTTGTATAGTTCTTCTGTGTATTCTTGCCATCTTTTCCTAATCTCTTCTGCTTCTGTTAGGTCCCTACCGTTTTTGTCCTTTATCATGGCCAGCTTTGCATGGAACGCTCCCTTGATTTCTCCAATTTTCTTGAAGAGATCTCTAGTCCTTCCCATTCTATTGTTTTCTTCTATTACTTTGCACTGTTCATTCAGGAAGGCCTCCTTATCTCTCCTTGCTGTTCTCTGGAAATCTGCGTTCAGTTGGGTAAATCTTTCCTTTTCGCCTTTGCCTTTCGCTTTCCTTCTTTCCTCTGCTATTTGTAAAGCCTCATCAGAAAGCCACTTTGCTTTCTTACATTTCTTTTTCTTTGGGATGGTGGTGATTGCTGCCTCCTGTACGATGTCACGAACCTCTGTCCATAGTTCTTCAGGCACTCTATCTATCAAATCCAGACCCTTGAATCTATTCTTCACCTCTACTGTATATTCATCAGGGATGCGATCTAGGTCAAACCTGAATGGCCTCGTGGTTTTCCCAATTTTCTTCAGTTTAAGTCTGAATTTTGCAATGAGTAGCTCATGATCTGAACCACAGTCAGCTCCAGGTCTTGTTTTTACTGACTGGATAGAGCTTCTCCATCTTTGACTGCAAATTATATAGTCAATCTGATTTCGGTGTTGCCCATCTGGTGATGTCCATGTGTAGAGTCGCCTCTTAGGTTGTTGGAAAAGGGTGTTCGCTATGACCAGTGTGTTCTCTTGACAAAACTCTGTTAACCTTTGCCCTGCTTCATTTTGCTTTCCAAGGCCAAACTTGTCTGTTATTCCAGTTACCTTTTCACTTCCTACTTTAGCATTCCAGTCCCCTATGATGATGAGGACATCATTTTTTGGTGTTAGTTCTAGGAGGTGTTGTAGGTCTTCATAGAACCGGTCCACTTCAGCCTCTTCTGCATCAGTGGTTGGGGCATAGACTTGGATTACTGTGATGTTGAATGGTTTGCCTTGGAATCGGACAGAAATCATTCTGTCATTTTTGAGATTGTATCCCAGTACTGCCTTTTGCACTCTCTTGTTGACTATAAAGGCCACACCATTTTTTCTACGAGATTCCTGGCCACAGTAGTAGATATAATGGTCTTCTGAGTTAAATTCGCCCATTCCTGTCCACTTTAGTTCACTGATTCCTAGGATATCGATGTTTAGTCTTGCCATCTCATTTTTGACCACGTCAAGCTTACCTTGATTCATAGATCTTACATTCCAGGTTCCTATGTAGTATTGTTCTTTGCAGCATCGGACTTTCCTTTCACCATCAGACACATCCACAACTGAGCGTCCTTTCGGCTTTGGCCCAGCCGCTTCACTTTTTCTGGGGTTACTTGTACTTGTCCTCTGCTCTTCCTCAGTAGCATATTGGACACCTTCCGACCTGAGGGGCTCATCTTCCGGCGTCATATCTTTTAGCCTTTTGATACTGTCCATGGGGTTTTCTTGGCAAAGATACTGGAGTGGGTTGCCATTTCCTTCTCCAGGTGGATCACGCTTGGTCTGAGTTCTCTGCTGTGGCCTGTCCGCCCACAGCTTCATTGAACTGCGCAAGCCCCCTCGCCCCGACAAGGCCTATTGTAGTCTTAATCCTCTTGCATTGCTACTTGATGCCATATGTTGAATATTGAATTGTTTTCAGTATTTTTTAATCTACCTTAAATCTCTGTGAAAAAGGAGGGTTATAAATGAAATAAATAATAAATAATTCTATCAATAGTGCTTTACATAGAAATAAAAGCATCCCCAAATCCTCAAAAAAATAAGCTTGCACATAGGTGCAAGCCATTTAAGATTCCACTGTAGGAAAGACATCAGAGGGAATGTGAGAAAATGGACTGTTAATATATGATTATTTGAAAACAGCAACATGGGACTCCATGAAATCAGAGAATGTCCACAGCATCTTTTGCAGAAAACTAGCATGTACCTACTATAGGATGTTTTCACAGCATTAGTCATAACCTGAATTCAACCAATCTGCAATACTGTTGAGGTGGAAGCAAAAAAAAATAAAAATAAAAAAATCAGTCTTCCTGTTCCATTCATTTGAACAGGCTCCAGCTGTGTGAAAGACAACTTAATTTGACATCCAGATCATGAATTGCAATCATTTTATGATTGCCATTTGGAAAATGGAGCACATTGCAAAAGAATGGCTTTTTAATGCTGAGGTAGAGTGATGAAGTCTTCATTATGGACTACAATTAGGGGATAATGCTGGACATGTTGGCTTTTAAGGCAGGTTCCAACTACATCACCTTAAATATCCAGGGGTGAAGAGTATTTGAAATTATGTTTGCAATAGTTCGCCTCATTTCTTGACATTTCCTCTTTTTATTCCATCAGCCAAATTACAGCTCTTTGCTCATGTTGATTTCTAATTTCCATCTTTCCTTATTTGTCTCAAAGTGGGTTTCTTTCTTCAGTTCCCATTTCTTTCTTCCACAGCAAAAAGGATTATGTTGAAAAAAGTCAAGAAGAGCCATTTTATCTCAGAACATTTATTATCTAAGCTTCTTGGAATATAGTAATGATATTCCAAGGATACAGAATTCTACGTAGAATGCGGCCTCTCAGGGCCTGGTTCACACTTACATGGCAAATGCATTTGAGTGAGACAATATTGTGTTTGCTGTCTTATGTAATCACTGTCCAGTCCTGAAGCATTACTTCAACAGTAAGTACTTTCAATACAAGAGCAGAAAGGTGCCCCTGAGATAGAGTAGCCAATCACAGATGTGCTCTAGATCAACTAATAGGAGCTGCACTGTAGAAAATTTATGATCTAATGTGGGGTTTCAGTTTGCAGGAGTTTTAGTGTTGACAAAAGACAGGTACTGAGAACTGAATGTGAGGAATTAGGTTTTGATGGTTAATCTAGCAGGAGTATGAAGACCTGAAGGGATATCTCTCCCTTATATATAAAGCCATAGTCGGCTCCAACGTTCCAAATGCACACCTTTAGTGTATAGACGCTTGAACTGTCAGTCAGAAGACGTTGGCTGGGTTGACTGGCTGCTTTGTGCAGTCCCGCCCAGCGTTTCAAGGTCTTTTGCATATGGAAGCTGATTGGACTTCACTCCATTCCACACCTCAAACTCCCCCCCCCCCCCGCAAGGCAGTTGGAATGTAGCTTG